>NC_037671.1:93383682-93504231 GCF_003255815.1 Theropithecus gelada | reverse complement strand
TCCTTCCTTCCTTCCTTCCTTCCTTCCTTCCTTCCTTCCTTCCTTCCTTCCTTCCTTCCTTCCTTCCTTCCTTTCTCTCTTTCCTTCTTTTCTTATTTTTTCCACTGACGGCAACAACCAAGATAAGGATTTGGGGTAGATCAAAACGTAATAGAAAGCTCAGTATGTTCCTGGACAGGGGAGGCTGAACATTTTAAGCTACTAAAGAAGGAGAAAGGAGCCAAAAAGGAGAAAGTCAGAGAGGAGGAGCACAAATATGGTTTTAAGGTGTATCCTAGTTATTTAGTGACCTTTGAACTAAGAATTAACAGGCACATTCAAACAATGTTAGCCACTCACTGAAAGCATACCAGAGTTTTCAGTTTGAACACATACCAGTTAATTTTCTACAAAAGACAAATAAAAATAAATACTTCAGAGTAATATGACAGAATGTGCAGTTTTCATTATCTCCAGATATAACCTAAAATTACTAGATATGTGCAGATCCAGGAAAATGCCATCTACTATCAAAGAAAAAGACAATCAACAGATGCCAGCCATGATAATAATCATATGATAGAATTGTCAGGCAAGAACTTTAATGTACATATTAAAATGATGATCAAAGTAAAATACATTCATAATTAATGAAAAGAAAATGAATCTTAGAAAATAAATATAATTTTAACAGAAATCAAATAAATATTTTAAACCTATAAGGTATATTAAAAAATTGATTTAATAGCAGAATGGAAATTTTAGGGGAAAAAAGAGAACTTAGGAAAGAAATGGAAGACGACAAATTTAACTCAGCTAAATAAAAGTGAGTTACTTTGTGCTCAAGGGAGAGAAGACTCAAATGAAAATTTAGTAAGAGAATTGAAGAAACATAGGAAAACAATCTAGATAATTAAGATAAAGTAAGGAAGAGATTTAAAAAGCCAAAAAATAAATATGAATATGGAACACCTGCATAGAAAAATAACATTCATGCTATTTTGGAATCTTTGATAAAAAACAAAACAATGAAACAGAAATAATATTTAAAACTATAGTGCAAAACAACACTTCAGAAATACAACAAAGTCTGAATATACACATTGAAAGGGCTCACCAGATACTTTGGAAAATTAACTCTGAACAATCAATACTGAGACCTATAATAATAAAACTTATTTTTCAAAGGTAAAAATCTTCAAAGCTTCCAGGAAAAAAGATTGAATGACAAAAAATTGTATACTAGCATTCCAAGACCAATTTATGGGTAAACAATAATAGTGAATAATTTTCTAAAGTACTTCAAGAAAATGTGTTCTAAAGATTTTATATATAACTACATTCTCCCAAATAAATTCTTTAACCTTTTAAAACAGTTTTCAATGCATAAGTAATGATGAAATTATATACCTATCAACATTTCTCAAGACATCTACTTGAGGATAGGTGTCATTCAAATCCAATATTGTGGGCTGTTATATTTCTCTCCTCTTTATAAATACAGCCAAAACACACAATTTTTTTATCTTCCGTATTGTTTATTGGTTTTCTACTTCATTGATATTTCATTCCAATTTTTTTGTCATTTAATCATCCTTCTTTGTATTTAGTCTGTTTATGATTTTCAAACTTCTTAATATGGCCTTTTAACTTACTAAATTTCAATGTTCTTACTTTCTAATATAAGTTTTAAGGGTATAAATTTATCTCAAATACATATGTTTTTCAATTTCACAAGTGTATATTTAGTTTTATTATCATTCAATTCCAAGTATTATTATTTTTTATTTTCACTATGATCTCTCTTTTAACCGCACATTGCTTACGGATATCTTTAGAGTTTTCAAATAAATGGAGATTTCAAATTTTTTTAACCTCTTTAAAAATTGTGTTTGAGGCCGGGCGCGGTGGCTCACGCCTGTAATCCCTGCACTTTGGGAGGCCGAGGCGGGCGGATCACGAGGTCAGGAGATCGAGACCATCCTGGCTAACAAGGTGAAACCCCGTCTCTACTAAAATACAAAGAATTAGCCGGGCGCGGTGGCGGCGCCTGTAGTCCCAGCTACTCGGGAGGCTGAGGCAGGAGAATGGCGCGAACCCGGGAGGCGGAGCTTGCAGTGAGCCGAGATGGTGCCACTGCACTCCAGCCTGGGGGACAGAGTGAAGACTCCGCCTCAAAAAAAAAAAAAAAAAAAAAAATTGTGTTTGATTATATTATATTTTCAAAAACTATTTTGGATAGTTCATTAAGTATTTATTTATTTCTTGAAAGTCACTATTTGAGAAGTCATATAGCTTTGGCTAACTACCCAGATTCTGAAGTCAAAATGGCAGATTTAAATACTAATCCTGTTCACTTGATAGTTATCTACCTTTCAATCATCTCTTCTTCAAATATATATTCTGTAAAATGAATACAGTAGAAGTGTAGTAGACGTATGGGTTATTTGTGAGAATTAAATGACCTAAAATGTGTACAGACTTCTGAACATGTTCTGGTCTGCAGTAAGAGTTATATGAAATACAGCAAATTAATTAATATGACAACCAATGCATGTTCTTTTTTGAGAATATGCAATGTTTAATTCCTAACTGTTAAATGCAGATTTCTATACATAATTATGCAGCTTGATAATTATATTTTCCAACTAATCTTTGTTATCACTCACTGTTTTCTTCTGTTTGATCTCACCAAGTTTGAGAGACATAGGTTTAAATTACCTGTTCTCATGATGTATTTATATAATTTGTCAGGTAACAAATATGCTTTAGCAAACTGAAAATTCAGGAATGTAGCAAAATAATTTTGTAAGGCTTATATAACACTATCTTAAGAAACATCCCATAAAAAATAAAAGTATGAACCAACGCAACACAGAATCATAAATGTTAAAATTATGCATTAACAATAGCAAAAGAATATATTAGGATCTGTGAATCTTAATTTCAATGATGCTTATCTCATATTATTTTTGCCCTTGTTAATTTCTTCATTCAGTTGAGGCTTGCCTATTTGACCAATAGAATAAGAAAGAAATTACAGTGTGTTACTGCCAAGGTGAGGTCATAAATGTACTGCAGTCTTCACCCAGGTTTCTTGCATTACAGGTTGAGGAGGAAGTCATCTTTCATATAGTAAGAAGATGCAAGAAGTCCTGTGCAAAGGTTCATGAAGAGAGTAAACAATTTGCTAACCTTAATTGCCAGGCCTGTGATAAACCTCCTTAGAAGATGATCCTCCAGCTCCACAGTTCAGACGACTACATTTCTAGTCAACATCTTTGAGAGTTGCTGAGCCAGAACTACTGAACTTAAGTGCTGCCAAATTCTGTACTCACAAAAAACATGAGAAATAATAAAGGATTATTGTTTTTATAGACTATTGACTTTGTTATGCAGCAATGGATAATTAATACAGATATCTGAAAAAATAATACTTCTTGTGCAAATGGAGGCAAAAAGAAAATGCAAATATAGTTCAACATGAGAAATTTGTTTATAAACTTACCTAGATTCAATGAGAAAAAATGGTATCATCTAAATTGAGTCAGAAAATTCATTTGACAAAATTAAAATTAAATTGCAAATAAAAATATCTTAGTAAATTCATGAAAAAAGAAACTTATTTTACTTAGTTGATAAGAAACTAATTGTTCAAATCACACTTGAAAATGAAACATTTCTGCCATTCTCATGAAAGACAGAAATGGCAAGTTTGGCAAAAGAGTTACTTAGTACTATGCAATACTGTACCATGTGATTTTTGGTCGTCAGAGCTGGAAATGGAATGGTGAATAACTGCAAATGGGCACAAGAGATCTTTTAGGGTAAGGGAAATGTTTCAAAATTCAATAATGATAATGTTTGCCCAATTTTCTAATTTTACTAAAAAGCATCGAATTGTTTACTTAAAGCAGGTGAATTCCTTTTTTTTTTTTTGTAAGCCATACTACAAAAAAAAATGTTAAAAAAGAAAGAAAAAAATAAAACAGAGGACAAAAAATTTAAGAAGATGTACGGAGGTCCAAACCAATGTTTAAAACAAATGACAAAAAATCAGAAATGTATGAACATTGTAAAAGAAAAGATAACACTGTTGATATTCGCAGAAGATAATATCATCTAAATAGGCTACCCACAAGAACAATAAGAGAAGTCAGCAAGGTCTTTGGCTACAAGACTATCATATAAAACACATTTTCTTCTCTATATGCCATCCTTAACCAGTAAGAAAAAGGAATGAAAAAAAGTTTTCAGTCACAATGACTATAAAATAAATGATAATATCTAAAGTGAAATGAGAAGACCAATAAGGAAAAAAGTATGGAATTTCATAGAAGGACATAAAAAAAAAGAGAGTAAATGAAGCGACTTATTAAAAGTCGGGATAGAAGACTCACCATTAAAAAAACTTATTGTATTAATGAAAATAATCTGAATCAAAATTTAAATAAGTGTTTTTATTTTACAAAGCATCATAAGCCAACTCTGAAAGTGATATGAAAGAAGAATTGCACAGGAATTACCAAGACGCTAATAAAAGATGTGATTTCCTGTGTAAGTTTGATCATATCAAAAACCATAGAAATTAAAAAATCTGATGTTATTTTTTAAAGTCATGTATCAATTGATTCAATAAGACTTCATCTAAATATTTATTATACAGAAATAAATATGTGGGCAATAATGTATATATTAGGATAGTCTTTGTTTATATTAGAAGGTTGCCAAAAATAGCTTTGTCAAAAATGACATGAATAGAGATTGAATGGAATACCATGCAGCAGTTGAAAATACTAGTATTCCATAAACATTTAAATAGAGCAATCTTTGAGACTAGATGGCCACGGTTAAGAGGATACACAATAAATTGGTAAATATAGTGGACACTGCATAAGAAAAATATGGCTGAAAATAGTGGAGAGTAAGTAATGAGAGAAGATTTACATTTCACTATGTATGATTTGCAGAAATGATTTGTTTTCATTAATTTCCGAAAATTAAATTAAAACTTTATTTTAAAATAGCATGTTATGTATGTCCAAGTTTAGTTATTTGACAATAAAAATAGAGATGGTTTAAAAACAAAAAGCAAATTTAGTGCATGATAAAGGCAATTTTTCATTTGGACCATTTTTAGTGACCATTTTTTCCATTCAAAAGCAATCAACCTCATGATGACTGGTGAATGATTCTTTCTATTATGAAACTAAAAACAAAGACTTATACTTCTGAAAGTTTTTCTTTTCACTTAGGAGAAATACTGAGATATCTCTATGACCTAATGATAAGAAGCATAGTTTCTGATTTAAGTTCATTCATATGGTTAGTCACAGGTAAATTGCAGTTTTTCTTTGAAAAAAAAAAAAAAAAAAGATTCCTGCAAAATTTAAGAACCTCCTTACTCTTAGTCTAGGTATGTATTTTCTTAATGTAATTTCTGCTTTCAGATATGAAAAGCTATCTTGCATCAGTTTGCATTTAGAAGGATTCTCCTGAAGAAAAACAAAAGTTGTATAAAAGTGCATCCTTTGAAATTAATTGGAGCAATCACGGCAACCAGACTCGAGTGACCATGAGACCATGGTATTATTGAGAAGTGTACCCGTAAATAAGTACACTCCAAAACCTAGCTGGCAAGGGACCACGTGCCTATGCAAAAGTGACATCTGAGAGGATAATTACCAAACAGAGCACTTGGCAGGCTTATGATGTTAAGGAAACAAAGATTGGATTTTAGAGTCTATTAAGGTGTAGAAACAAAATAAACAGGCCAGGCTTTTAAAAAATTTATTCATTTATTTATATATATATTTATTTATTTTCGAGACCCCTGAGGTAAGTCTAACACCCTAAGAACCATCACAAATCAGAGAGAGGCCAGCCTCACAAACATTAAAATCCAGCCTCAAATCACCTTAATCCCTGACTAGAGTGGGGTGATCTGCCTTTACATAACTGTCTGCCAGAATAAGAGTCAATCATTTTTGCAGAAACATAAAATATTTGTCACGCAATTTTATACACAAATATCTGTAGCAAATACAAAATTGGTTGGTCTGACCGGAGACAGTATCAGTTGATTAAAAATCAAGATAGTAAAAACCGAACGTAGAAACACAACCACAGGTAATCAGAAAAGCAGAGTTCTCCGATTCTCTGTCACAGTCTTAAACTAACTGTGATTAACAATAAAGAAAATAGATAATTAGAGAGAAATTGTATTAGAAAATTATCAACTTTAAAATACCTACAACTGAAATACATTAGTGAAAATTAAGAACATAATAGAGTTAATGGCAAATTAAAAACAGCATTAAAAAGGACAAGTGAACTGAAAAGAGGTCAGTAGAAAATATCCAGGTCAAAGCATGAAAAGAAGAAAATACTGAAAGATACAGAAAAGGATGTTGAAAAATATATGGAACATAATAAAAGCGTATAATTTGTATTTAATTCAGGTTTCAGAAGTGAAACTGGGAACAAAGAAGAAACAATGTTTGAAGAGACACTGGTGAGAATTTTTAATATAGTAGTAATAAATGACATCCAAAAACAGGGTAAGTATTTCCAGAAACCATCAGGTGGATAAAAAAATGTCAAACAATCAAATATCAAAATGATGACAATCAATAATAAATCTTATAATTATTCAGAAAAAAAATCACTATATTTTCTAAACACTTTAAGTATATGAATGTTGGGAGATTTATATCCCAACTGGATAATTCATTTAAGATTATAGAGAAGTTACAATTGAGTAATATTATTCTGTCTGTACATATTTTAAATAAAACCCATGCTGTTTTTATCATACTGTATTTCTATTATTTTTCTTTCTTTTAAAAAAAATCCCTAAATTGTCACAATTTTACAGCTTAATGTGAGTTTATTTCCCCAAATTATCATCCAAGTTACTGATAAATAACTTTTTCAATACACTTTTTTTTTTTTTAATTTTTTCTCACCAATTTGCCCCCTTAAGCTACATGTTATGAGTGTATATTGGCTTCCTAAGGTTACTGTAGCAAATTAACCACACATTGGGTGGCTTAAAAGAACAAATATTTATTCTGTCACTCTTCTGGAGGTTGGGAGTCTAACACCAACGTGTCAGAAGGGTCATTTACTCTTAGAAATCTTTAGGAAAGAATCTTTCACAGCCTCTTCCAGCTTCTGGTAGACCAGGCCTTCCTTGGTTTGTGGCAGCATTACTCCAGTCTCTGCCTTTGTCTACACATGGCCTTTTTTGTGTGCATGTGTCCAAATGTGTTCTCTCCTTTTTTAAGAACATTAGGGCCCACCTAATTCAGTATGACCTCATATTAAATAACTACATCTTCAAATAGCCTATTTCCAAATAATGACACATTTTGAGGTTCTGGCTGGCCATGAAATTTTAGGGGACATGATTCAAACCATTACAGGGTATGACTAAACAATTAATTTTATGTGAGTGTAATCTATTTTCACCCATGTATTTCAACACTGAAGATGAATGGATTATGTTTGAAAAATAAATACCTTATCCTAAATCAAAGAGATTGTATAACACAACTTGACACAATCTGTTATAAATTAACTTCATTTTTATTTATTTGAATTGGTTATATATTACAATTCCCTGGAAAATTCTGAATTATTTTCTTTTCAAAAATAGCTTGCTCATATAAACTGGTGGATTTCAGAAACCTTAGGGAGAGTTTTTGTACCACCATAGTACATAATGCAATTATTGTATTTTTCATCTGCAAATAAAACAAAACGCTGAGTGGGATGAAGTACACTCATAAGATTAGAGGATAATGAAAGAAAGTATTGATAAAAGTCACCAAATTGTTGATGTCCCTTGGAAAGTTGATGTAGCATTGCTGGATTGCTCAGAAGTAGGAAATGTGAGGTCCCATATAGAAATTTGGGGTTCCATTGGGAGAATGTTAGACCTATCAGAACAAATCCTTTAGACAAACGTCGAAACAGGACAAAAGGGCAGTAAGGTACAGAAAGGCTAAATAAAACACACATGGGATAAAAGGCTCAAATGAGATGTTTAATGCATTACACCCATTTCCCTGAGTTCTTTAGGGTAACTGCATAATAAAGAACAGCTATTTACCTTTATGCTAGGGGTTCACAAAAGGAGCCTAGAATAGACCTGCTGAGTATTTCCTTCATTCCTTACTGATTTGCATTTATCTGAGGAGTCAGTAATTGTATATAAAGTTATGTTTAAATATGTTGAAAATGTACTTCTTACAACCATGTCCTTTGTATCAACCTTATTATTATAAGAGCAATGTAAGATAATGCTAAAGCACTTCAGTTTTGAATAGTTGATAAGATCTGTATATGTCAGAGCAGAAAATCAGTACGCATTCAAAGTAATTTTTGCTTAATTTACTTAAACTATTTCTGATTTCCATTCATAACTGACTGATAGCATAGCAAGTAAATCTAAAGAGATGATGAAGGCTGCCTTAGGGGATTATGCTAATATTTTTATTAGGTTGCTTACATATGGTAATTGAAATAATAAATGTCCTAACATTTATTTTAAAAGTTGTGATTTACTATCAATAACATTCTGTTTCAGAGTATGTAGCAATTAACAAAACAAAAAATAAGTTTGACATTAATTTGCATATTTACTTCACCTTATCAAATCAGGAAAAGTGCCTGTGGCACTGGGGAAGATGATACTGACAGGCTTCTATCCAACTCTCCCCTTTTCATTCATAAGAAAAATACATTTTTATTTCTGAAAAAGTTTCCACCAAATCAAATACTACTTGATTTTTTTTTTTTTTTTTTTTTTAACTCTGGCTATTTACACCCAGATACAGTATTAGCGTAAATGCTTTTTGGTTGATGTAATCTCTGACCAAAGTAGACTAATGAAATAATGCAAAGATTACATTTTGATGACAAAGATGTCTAAAGGACTTTTCTAAGAATTAAACTGTTAAAAGCACTTAAGAGATTTCTAGGAATAGTAATATTACTATTGTTATCCTTAGTCAACTTCTCTTCTAAGATTCATTCTCTGGAATCTGTTATTATTTTAAATTAATATATAATAAAGAATTTGTTACAGAAACAAGAGGATCACATATGATCATATGTAGTGAAAATAGTCCATTGTACACTACCTTCCTATTTTAAGTGACTGAAACACCAGGACACAACTATTGTTACTCTCATAAGAAAACGACAACACAATGTTGGATCAAATCCAATCTGATTGATATATTCTGAACAAAAAAAAATTGAATGATCTCAAGTCAAATAAACTACCATCAATATAAAATTGAAGATATAGATTCTGGCAAATTTTATTTAACTTTGGTACTTGCAACAGGTGTTTCTATTAGAAGGCATTTGCTCACCAAAACGCTAACCTCAGAAACTGCAGTCAAATTGGCCTTTGTCTATAGTAGACAGATGTATTCAAGATTAATAAATAATATAAGCAAAGTTTTATTTCCATTGCCTATTAATTGTGCAAATAGCATCCAATAAAACACCTAGAAAAAAATAAATTTTAGTGCATGAATGCACTTTTTAAAAATGAATCATGGTTTTTGAAGGACTTCCCCAGCACCTGAAGACTGAGTTTACGGCTTTGAAGTCATGAATGATAAACGGATGAGTTTTCAAAAAAGTCCTAACAGTTAAAAGGAAGATGAAATATTTAAAACTATTGAGATGTGATCTTGTCCATTCCAGGAATTTGATTTAAAAAAAATCAAGGAGATTTAAAAGTTTGATTGTCAGCACGGTTTCCTCTTCTTGGCTTACATGAAACTTGTTATTTATGTTAAGTTTAATTTCTCTTCCAAAATATCTATCTACTGGCTGCTTCTTCTGCCTTTTGTTCTTAGATTCTGTTGAAGATAATAATTTACCATTTTTTGAATGCAAAGGTACACCACCTTTAAATGAAATTAACAATGGACACAAGAAAACCTAAGAGCAATAACCACTTAAGAAATGCATTCATAAAAAACTAAATGAATTAAATCATTCATTCATTTAATTAAGAAGTCATAGCCTTAATTTATGTTGTTGTGTATCCATTTTACAAAAGCAAATTTTACTAGTTGCTGTTCTAAATATGCAGTGAAAAGGCTTTCACTCCAAGGTCTTGCTGTTAATATAACAATATATTTCCTTTTCTTGTTTTTCTATAGTGCCCTGTAAAAAAGGAATGCTAGATAGCTGTCTGTTGTTTTTAATGTCACCAAGCATCTAAGGAAACTTCCCTGGGAGTTGATTTTGATCTTTCTTACCCACTGTAAGACCCCATTGCAACAGTCCCTGCCCCCTTGCAATAGGCCACATACCCCCTTCCAAATAAAGTCTGCCTTACCATCTTTAAAAAAAGAAACATACCCGAATTGTTTGTTTTATGATAACATGCATTTTAATGTCATTATATTTTAATTGGAAACTTTTTAAAATGCCATTTAAAAAGAAATCTAGGCTAGAGAAACATGATTTATGGGAAATTTAAAATCTAGTAAATAATTTGAATCAATAAACTAATCTGTATACTCAGTTTAAATTATCATGTAAGAAATTTTGTTGTAAGTAAAATTAATTAGAATTAAGTCAATGCATTTAGTTTTATATCTATACTATGTAAAATATAATCAAATTTTTTCATCCTTGAGTAAAAATTGCCGTTAATGTTTTATCTATTGCGTGTATTACCTCATATATGGTGTTTCAGAAAATCACATACAATCTCACACAGCTTTTTAAGTAAATGTTACTCCCATGTCCACAATTTGAAAGTTGGAGATTTAAGCAATATTTTTAAATCAAAATATATTATATGTGCCTAGGTATGCCCTAAAAGCCCTTTCCTTTCTTCACCTCCAACACTCTGGGCTAAACTACTTTTAAAACACGTTGATCACGATTCTGGCTTCATCTTGCTAGACAGTTTAATTAAAAAGATATGTCAAGGAGCCTAGTGTCTCCTAGGGAAGAAATATTTGTAAACCCTGTAATTCTATATTGTAAGTTCTCTAAGAGAAGTTCATATTGAGCATGTTTAATAAACAAAGAAAAATGATCATTTCTTCATGGCTTGGTGTCCCTTTCTTAAATGCAACACTGAAATAAGTCTATATCTTGATGTACAATGTAATTTTTAAGGTGGCTTTTTAATATTCCAAGTATAAAATAATCTAAACGGGAAAATATATGAACAATCAGCTTTAAACACACACAGAGACATACTGGCATCAGATAGAAACTTCATGGCTACGCATTTGAATTTTAAGAAATGTATTAGGGGGGGCGGAGCAAGATGGCCGAATAGGAACAGCTCCAGTCTCCAACTCCCAGCGCCAGCGACACAGAAGACCGGTGATTTCTGCATTTTCAACTGAGGTACTGGGTTCATCTCACTGGGGAGTGCCGGACGATCGGTGCTGGTCAGCTGCTGCAGCCCGACCAGCGAGAGCTGAAGCAGGGCGAGGCATCGCCTCACCTGGGAAGCGCAAGGGGGAAGGGAATCCCTTTTCCTAGCCAGGGGAACTGAGACACACAACACCTGAAAAATCGGGTAACTCCCACCCCAATATTGCGCTTTAAGCAAACAGGCACACCAGGAGATCATATCCCACACCTGGCCGGGAGGGTCCCACGCCCACGGAGCCTCCCTCATTGCTAGCACAGCAGTCTGTGATCTACCGGCAAGGCAGCAGCGAGGCTGGGGGAGGGGCACCCGCCATTGCTGAGGCTTAAGTAGGTAAACAAAGCTGCTGGGAAGCTCCAACTGGGTGGAGCTCACAGCAGCTCAAGGAAACCTGCCTGTCTCTGTAGACTCCACCTCTGGGGACAGGGCACAGCTACACAACAACAACAACAACAACAAAAAAGCAGCAGAAGCCTCTGCAGACGCAAACGACTCTGTCTGACAGCTTTGAAGAGAGCAGTGGATCTCCCAACACGGAGGTTGAGATCTGAGAAGGGACAGACTGCCTGCTCAAGTGGGTCCCTGACCCCTGAGTAGCCTAACTGGGAGACATCCCCCACTAGGGGCAGTCTGACACCCCACACCTCACAGGGTGGAGTACACCCCTGAGAGGAAGCTTCCAAAGCAAGAATCAGACAGCTACACTCGCTGTTCAGAAATATTCTATCTTCTGCAGCCTCTGCTGCTGATACCCAGGCAAACAGGGTCTGGAGTGGACCTCAAGCAATCTCCAACAGACCTACAGCTGAGGGTCCTGACTGTTAGAAGGAAAACTATCAAACAGGAAGGACACCTACACCAAAACCCCATCAGTACATCACCATCATCAAAGACCAGAGGCAGATAAAACCACAAAGATGGGGAAAAAGCCGGGCAGAAAAGCTGGAAATTCAAAAAATAAGAGCACATCTCCCCCGGCAAAGGAGCGCAGCTCATCGCCAGCAACGGATCAAAGCTGGACGGAGAATGACTTTGACGAGATGAGAGAAGAAGGCTTCAGTCCATCAAATTTCTCAGAGCTAAAGGAGGAATTACGTACCCAGCGCAAAGAAACTAAAAATCTTGAAAAAAAAGTGGAAGAATTGACGGCTAGAGTAATTAATGCAGAGAAGGTCATAAACGAAATGAAAGAGATGAAAACCATGACACGAGAAATACGTGACAAATGCACAAGCTTCAGTAACCGACTCGATCAACTGGAAGAAAGAGTATCAGCGATTGAGGATCAAATGAATGAAATGAAGCGAGAAGAGAAACCAAAAGAAAAAAGAAGAAAAAGAAATGAACAAAGCCTGCAAGAAGTATGGGATTATGTAAAAAGACCAAATCTACGTCTGATTGGGGTGCCTGAAAGTGAGGGGGAAAATGGAACCAAGTTGGAAAACACTCTTCAGGATATCATCCAGGAGAACTTCCCCAACCTAGTAGGGCAGGCCAACATTCAAATCCAGGAAATACAGAGAACGCCACAAAGATACTCCTCGAGAAGAGCAACTCCAAGACACATAATTGCCAGATTCACCAAAGTGGAAATGAAGGAAAAAATCTTAAGGGCAGCCAGAGAGAAAGGTCGGGTTACCCACAAAGGGAAGCCCATCAGACTCACAGCAGATCTCTCGGCAGAAACTCTACAAGCCAGAAGAGAGTGGGGGCCAATATTCAACATTCTTAAAGAAAAGAATTTTAAACCCAGAATTTCATATCCAGCCAAACTAAGTTTCATAAGTGAAGGAGAAATAAAATCCTTTACAGATAAGCAAATGCTTAGAGATTTTGTCACCACTAGGCCTGCCTTACAAGAGACCCTGAAGGAAGCACTCAACATGGAAAGGAACAACTGGTACCAGCCATTGCAAAAACATGCCAAAATGTAAAGACCATCGAGGCTAGGAAGAAACTGCATCAACTAACGAGCAAAATAACCAGTTAATATCATAATGGCAGGATCAAGTTCACACATAACAATCTTAACCTTAAATGTAAATGGACTAAATGCTCCAATGAAAAGACACAGACTGGCAAACTGGATAAAGAGTCAAGACCCATCAGTCTGCTGTATTCAGGAGACCCATCTCACACGCAGAGACATACATAGGCTCAAAATAAAGGGATGGAGGAAGATTTACCAAGCAAATGGAGAACAAAAAAAAGCAGGGGTTGCAATCCTAGTCTCTGATAAAACAGACTTTAAACCATCAAAGATCAAAAGAGACAAAGAAGGCCATTACATAATGGTAAAGGGATCAATTCAACAGGAAGAGCTAACTATCCTAAATATATATGCACCCAATACAGGAGCACCCAGATTCATAAAGCAAGTCCTTAGAGACTTACAAAGAGACTTAGACTCCCATACAATAATAATGGGAGACTTCAACACTCCACTGTCAACATTAGACAGATCAACAAGACAGAAAGTTAACAAGGATATCCAGGAATTGAACTCATCTCTGCAGCAAGCAGACCTAATAGACATCTATAGAACTCTCCACCCCAAATCAACAGAATATACATTCTTCTCAGCACCACATCGTACTTACTCCAAAATTGACCATATAATTGGAAGTAAAGCACTCCTCAGCAAATGTACAAGAACAGAAATTATAACAAACTGTCTCTCAGACCACAGTGCAATCAAACTAGAACTCAGGACTAAGAAACTCAATCAAAACCGCTCAACTACATGGAAACTGAACAACCTGCTCCTGAATGACTACTGGGTACATAACGAAATGAAGGCAGAAATCAAGATGTTCTTTGAAACCAATGAGAACAAAGATACAACATACCAGAATCTCTGGGACACATTTAAAGCAGTGTGTAGAGGGAAATTTATAGCACTAAATGCCCACAAGAGAAAGCAGGAAAGATCTAAAATTGACACTCTAACATCGCAATTAAAAGAACTAGAGAAGCAAGAGCAAACACATTCCAAAGCTAGCAGAAGGCAAGAAATAACTAAGATCAGAGCAGAACTGAAGGAGATAGAGACACAAAAAACCCTCCAAAAAATCAATGAATCCAGGAGTTGGTTTTTTGAAAAGATCAACAAAATTGACAGACCACTAGCAAGACTAATAAAGAAGAAAAGAGAGAAGAATTAAATCGACGCAATTAAAAATGATAAAGGGGATATCACCACCGACCCCACAG
This sequence comes from Theropithecus gelada, assembly GCF_003255815.1. Lineage (NCBI taxonomy): Eukaryota > Metazoa > Chordata > Mammalia > Primates > Cercopithecidae > Theropithecus > Theropithecus gelada. Next base: position 93,489,611 of record NC_037671.1, on the reverse strand, counting down.
AAATACAAACTACCATCAGAGAATACTATAAACACCTCTACGCAAATAAACTGGAAAACCTAGAAGAAATGGATAATTTCCTGGACACTTACACTCTTCCAAGACTAAACCAGGAAGAAGTTGAATCCCTGAATAGACCAATAGTAGGCTCTGAAATTGAGGCAATAATTAATAGCCTACCAACCAAAAAAAGTCCAGGACCAGATGGATTCACAGCTGAATTCTACCAGAGGTATAAGGAGGAGTTGGTACCATTCCTTCTGAAACTATTCCAATCAATAGAAAAAGAGGGAATCCTCCCCAACTCATTTTATGAGGCCAACATCATCCTGATACCAAAGCCTGGCAGAGACACAACAAAAAAAGAGAATTTTAGACCAATATCCCTGATGAACATCGATGCAAAAATCCTCAATAAAATACTGGCAAACCGGATTCAGCAACACATCAAAAAGCTTATCCACCATGATCAAGTGGGCTTCATCCCTGGGATGCAAGGCTGGTTCAACATTCGCAAATCAATAAACATAATCCAGCATATAAACAGAACCAAAGACAAGAACCACATGATTATCTCAATAGATGCAGAAAAGGCTTTTGACAAAATTCAACAGCCCTTCATGCTAAAAACACTCAATAAATTCGGTATTGATGGAACGTACCTCAAAATAATAAGAGCTATTTATGACAAACCCACAGCCAATATCATACTGAATGGGCAAAAACTGGAAGCATTCCCTTTGAAAACTGGCACAAGACAGGGATGCCCTCTCTCACCACTCCTATTCAACATAGTGTTGGAAGTTCTGGCTAGGGCAATTAGGCAAGAGAAAGAAATCAGGGGTATTCAGTTAGGAAAAGAAGAAGTCAAATTGTCCCTGTTTGCAGATGACATGATTGTATATTTAGAAAACCCCATTGTCTCGGCCCAAAATCTCCTTAAGCTGATAAGCAACTTCAGCAAAGTCTCAGGATACAAAATTAATGTGCAAAAATCACAAGCATTCTTATACACCAATAACAGACAAACAGAGAGCCAAATCATGAATGAACTTCCATTCACAATTGCTTCAAAGAGAATCAAATACCTAGGAATCCAACTTACAAGGGATGTAAAGGACCTCTTCAAGGAGAACTACAAACCACTGCTCAGTGAAATAAAAGAGGACACAAACAAATGGAAGAACATACCATGCTCATGGATAGGAAGAATTAATATCGTGAAAATGGCCATACTGCCCAAGGTAATTTATAGATTCAATGCCATCCCCATCAAGCTACCAATGAGTTTCTTCACAGAATTGGAAAAAACTGCTTTAAAGTTCATATGGAACCAAAAAAGAGCCCGCATCTCCAAGACAATCCTAAGTCAAAAGAACAAAGCTGGAGGCATCACGCTACCTGACTTCAAACTATACTACAAGGCTACAGTAACCAAAACAGCATGGTACTGGTACCAAAACAGAGATATAGACCAATGGAACAGAACAGAGTCCTCAGAAATAATACCACACATCTACAGCCATCTGATCTTTGACAAACCTGAGAGAAACAAGAAATGGGGAAAGGATTCCCTATTTAATAAATGGTGCTGGGAAAATTGGCTAGCCATAAGTAGAAAGCTGAAACTGGATCCTTTCCTTACTCCTTATACGAAAATTAATTCAAGATGGATTAGAGACTTAAATGTTAGACCTAATACCATAAAAATCCTAGAGGAAAACCTAGGTAGTACCATTCAGGACATAGGCATGGGCAAAGACTTCATGTCTAAAACACCAAAAGCAACGGCAGCAAAAGCTAAAATTGACAAATGGGATCTCATTAAACTAAAGAGCTTCTGCACAGCAAAAGAAACTACCATCAGAGTGAACAGGCAACCTACAGAATGGGAGAAAATTTTTGCAATCTACTCATCTGACAAAGGGCTAATATCCAGAACCTACAAAGAACTCAAACAAATTTACAAGAAAAAAACAAACAACCCCATCAAAAAGTGGGCAAAGGATATGAACAGACATTTCTCAAAAGAAGACATTCATACAGCCAACAGACACATGAAAAAATGCTCATCATCACTGGCCATCAGAGAAATGCAAATCAAAACCACAATGAGATACCATCTCACACCAGTTAGAATGGTGATCATTCAAAAGTCAGGAAACCACAGGTGCTGGAGAGGATGTGGAGAAATAGGAACACTTTTACACTGTTGGTGGGATTGTAAACTAGTTCAACCATTATGGAAAACAGTATGGCGATTCCTCAAGGATCTAGAATTAGATGTACCATATGACCCAGCCATCCCATTACTGGGGATATACCCAAAGGATTATAAATTATGCTGCTATAAAGACACATGCACACGTATGTTTATTGCAGCACTATTCACAATAGCAAAGACTTGGAATGAACCCAAATGTCCATCAGTGACAGATTGGATTAAGAAAATGTGGCACATATACACCATGGAATACTATGCAGCCATAAAATAGGATGAGTTTGCATCCTTTGTAGGGACATGGATGCAGCTGGAAACCATCATTCTTAGCAAACTATCACAAGAACAGAAAACCAAACACCGCATGTTCTCACTCATAGGTGGGAACTGAACAATGAGATCACTTGGACTCAGGAAGGGGAACATCACACACCGGGGCCTATCATGGGGAGGGGGGAGGGGGGAGGGATTGCATTGGGAGTTATACCTGATGTAAATGACGAGTTGATGGGTGCAGCAGACCAACATGGCACAAGTATACATATGTAACAAACCTGCACGTTATGCACATGTACCCTACAACTTAAAGTATGATAATAATAAATAAATTAAAAAAAAAAAAAAAGATAAAACCACATTCTAGTTTTTTAACAGTGTACTTTTGATATTAAGGTGCATTTAAAAATATTTATAATAAATTTGTTTAATTTTCATCAGTTTGATCACAAAAAAAAATAAATAAAAAAAATAAAATTAAAAAAAAAAAAAAAAAAAGAAATGTATTATAATGTGAACTAATGAAAACAGGGTTCCATGTTTCTTTTATTTATAGAGCCTTGAAATGTTGAAAATGGTCTGGTTTATTAACAATGAATAAATAAATATTTATTTGTTTGTTTATTTTTAATTTGCTTTAAGTTCTGGGATACATGTGCAGAACATGCAGGTTTGTTAGATAGGTATATGTGTGCCGTGGTTGCTCACTGCACCTATTGGCCTGTCCTCTAAGTTCCCTCCCCTCACCCCTCACCCTTCAACAGGCCCTGGTGTGTGTTGTTCCCCTCTCTGTGTCCATGTGTTCTCAATGTTCAACTCCCATTTATGAGTGAGAACATGCGCTGTTTGGTTTTCTGTTCCTTTACTAGTTTGCTGAGGATGATGGCTTCCAGCTTCACCCACGTCCCTGCAAAGGACATTGTCTCATTCCTTTTTATGGCTGCATAGTATTCCATGGAGTATATGCACCACATTTTCTTTATCCAGTCTATCATTGGTGGACATTTGGATTGGTTTCATGACTTTACTATTGTAAATAGTGCTGCAGTAAACATACATGTGCATGTGTGTTTATATTAGAATGATTTATGATTTATAGTTCTTTGGGTATATACCCAGTAATGGGATTGCATGGTCAAATGGTATTTCTGGTTCTATATCCTTGAGGAATTGCCACACTATCTTCCCCAATTGTTGAACTAATTTACATTCCCACCAAAGGTATAAATGTGTTCCTATTTCTCTACAACCTCACCAGCATCTATTATTTCATGACTTTTTATAATAACTATTCTGACTGGTGTGAGATGATATCTCATTGTGGTTTTGATTTGCATTTCTCTAATGATCAGTGATGCTGAGCTTTTTTTTTTTTTTTTATCATATGTCTGTTGGCTGTATACATGTCTTCTTTGGAGAAGTGATTGTTCATATCCTTTGCCCACTTTATGATGTAATTGTTTTTGTTTTTTCTTGTAAATATTTTTAAGTTCCTTGTAAATTCTGGATATTAGACCTTTGTCAGATGGGTAGGCTGCAAAAATTTTCTCCCATTCTGTAGGCTGCCTGTTCACTCTAATGTTAGTTTCTTTTGCTGTACAGAAGCTCTTTAGTTTAATTAGATCCCATTTGTCAATTTTGGCTTTTGTTGCAACTGCCTTTGGCGTTTTCATCATGAAGTCTTCGCGCATGCCTATATTCTGAATGGTATTGCCTAAATTTTCTTTTAGGGTTTTTATGGTTTTCCATTTTACATTTAAGTCTTTAATCCATCTTGAGTTAATTTTTGTATAAGGTGTAAGGAAAGGGGCCAGTTTCAGTTTTCTGTATATGGCTAGCCGGTATTCCCAGCACCATTTATTGAATAGAAGATCCATTTCCCATTGCTTATTTTTGTCAGGTTTGTTGAAAATCACATGGTTGTAGATGTGTGGTATTATTTCTGAGGTCTCTGTTCTGTTCCATTGGTCTCTCTGTCTGTTTTGGTACCAGTACCATGCTGTTTTGGTTACTGTAGCCTTGTAGTATAGTTTGAAATCAGGAAGTGTGATGCCTCCAGCTTTTTTCTTTTTGCTTAGGATTGTCATGGCTATACAGGGTCTTCTTTGATTCCATATAAAATTTAGTTTTTTCTAATTCTGTAAAGAATGTCAATGGTAGTTTGGTGGGAATAACATTGAATCTATAAACTACTTTGGGCAGTCTGGCCATTTTTACAATATCGATTCTTCCTATCCATGAGGATGAAATGTTTTTCCATTGGTTTGTGAGCAATTGTTTTATTTCCCTGAGCAGTCATTTTTAGTTCTCCTTGAAAAGGTCCTTCACTTCCCTTGTTAGCTGTATTCCTAGGTATTTTATTTCCTTTATAGCAATTGTGAATGGAAGTTCATTCATAATTTGGCTCTCTACTTGTCTATTGTTCGTGTAAAGGATTGCTTGTGATTTTTGCACACTGATTTTGTATCCTGAGACTTTGCTGAAGTTGCTTATCAGCTTAAGGAGTTTGGGCTGAGATGACGGGCTTTTTTAAATATAGAATCATGTTGCCTGCAAACAGAGACAATTTGATTTACCCTCTTATTTGAATATGCTTTATTTATTTTTTTTTTTTTATCGTACCTGATTCTCTTAGCCAGAACTTCCAATACTATGTTGAATAGGAGTGGTGAGGGAGGGCATCCTTGTCTTGTGCCAGTTTCCAAAGGGAATGCTTCCAGCTTTTGCCTAGTCAGTATGAAATTTTCTGTGGACTTGCCATTAATAGCTCTTATTATTTTGAGCTATGTCCCATCAATAGCTGGTTTATTGAGAGTTTTTAACATGAAGGGAATTTGAACTATATCAAAGCCTTCTCTGCATCAATTGAGATAATCATGTGATTTTTGTCTTTGGTTCTGTTTATGTGATGGATTATGTTTATTGATTTGTGTATGTTGAACCAACCTTGCATCCCAGGGATGAACCTGACTTGATCGTGATGGATAAGTTTTTTTTACCTGCTGCTGGATTCGGTTTGCCAGTATTTTACTGAGGATTTTCACATCAACGTTCAGCAGGAATATTGGCTTGAACTGTTTTCTTGTTGTTGTTCCATCTCTGCCAGGTTTTTGTACCTGGATGATGCTGGCTTAATAAAATGAGTGAGGGAGGAGTCCCTCCTTTTCAATTGTTTGGAGTAGTTTAAGAAAGAATGGTACCAGCTCCTCTTTGTATCTCTAGTAAAATTTGGCTGTGAATCTGCCTGGTCCTGGGTTTTTTTTGTTGATGTTGGTAGGTGATTAATTACTGCCTCAATTTCAGAACTTGATATTAGTGTATTCACAAATTCAACTTCTTCCTGGTTTAGTCTTGGGATGGTGTATGTGTCTATGAATGTAAACATTTCTTCTAGATTTTCTGGTTTATTTGCATAGATATGTTTATAATATTCTCTGATGGCAGTTTGTATTTCCGTGGGGTCAGTGGTGATATCCCGTTTATCATTTTTTATTGTGTCTATTTGATTTTTCTCTTTTCCCGTTTATTAGCCTAGCTAATGGTCGATCTATTTGCTAATTTTTTCAAAAAATCACTTCCTGGATTCATTGATTTTTTTGAAGGGTGTTTATGTCTCTATCTCCTACAATTCTGCTCTGATCTTGGTTATTTCTTGTCTTCTGTTAGCTTTTGGATTAGTTTGCTCTTGTCTCTCTAGCTCTTTTAATTGTGATGTTAGGGTGTCAATCTGATATCTTTCTAGCATTCTGTTGTGGGCATTTAGTGCTGTAAATTTCTCTCTTAACACTGCTTTAGCTGTGTCTCAGAGATTTTGGTTCATTTTCTCTTTGTTCTCATTAGTTGCAAAGAACTTTTTGATTTCTGCCTTAATTTCATTATTTACCCAAGACTCATTCAGGAGCAGGTTGTTCAATTTCCATGTAATTGTGGATTTTCAGTTAGTTTTTAAATCCTCAGTTCTAATTTGATTGCACTGTGGTCTGAGAGACTGTTTGTTATGAATTCAGTTCTTTTGCATTTGCTGAAGATTCTTTCATCATAAGTGCCATGTGGCACTAAGTGCAGTTCTTTTACCATAAGTGCCATGTGGCACTGAGGAGAATGTATATTCTGTCAATTTGGGGTGGAGAGTTCTGTAGAGGTCTATTAGGTCTACTTGATCCAGAGCTGAGTTCAAGTCCTGAATATCCTTGTTAATTTTCTGTCTCATTGATCTGTCTAATATTGACAGTGGAGTGTTCAAGTATCCTATTATTGTTGTGTGGGAGTCTTAGTCTCTTTGTAAGTCTCTAAGTACTTGTTTTATGAATCTGGGTGCTCCTGTATTGGGTGCATGTATATATAGGATAGTTTGCTCTTCTTGTTGAATTTTTCTCTTTATCATTATGTAATGCCCTTATTTGTCCTTTCTGATCTTTGTTGGTTTAAAGTCTGTTTTGTCAGAGACTAGGATTGCAAAATTTGCTTTCCTTCGCTTTCCATTTGCTTGGTAAATTTTCCTCCATCACTTTATTTTGAGCCTATGTGTGTCTTTGCATGTGAAATGGATCTCCGGAATACAGCACACCAATGGATCTTGACTCTTTATCCAATTTGCCAATCTGTGTCTTTTAATCGGGGCACATAGCCTATTTACATTTAAGGTTAGTATTGTTATGTGTGAATTTGATTCCGTCATCATGATGCTATCTGGTTATTTTGTACACTAGTTGATGCAGTTTTTTCACAGGGTCATTGTTCTCTATATTTTGGTGTGTTTTTGCAGTGGCTAATACCAGTTTTTCCTTTCCATATTTAGTGCTTCCTTCAGGAGCTCTTGCACGGCAGACCTGGTGGTCATGAAATTCCTCAGCATTTATTTTACTCCTCAGATTTTACTTCTCCTTTGCTTATGAAGCTTAGTTTGGCTAAATATGAAAATCTTGGCTTAAAACTCTTTTCTTTAAGAGTTTTAATATTGACCCCCAAACTCTTCTGGCTTGTAGGGTTTCTTCTGAGAGATTTGCCTTTAGTCTGATGGGCTTTCCTTTGAAGGTGACCCGGCCTTTCTCTCTGGCTGCTGTTAACATTTTTTCCTTCATTTTGACCTTGGAGAATCTGAGTTTATGTGTCTTGGGTTGATCTTCTCATTGAGTATCTTAGTGGTGTTCTCTGTATTTGCTGAATTTGCATGTTGGCCTGTCTTGATAGATTGGGAAAGTTCTCCTGGATAATATCCTGAAGTGTGTTTTTCAGCTTGTTTCCATCCTCCCCATCTCCTTCAGGTACTCCAATCAATTGTAGGTTTGCTCTTTTTATGTACTCACATATTTCTTGGAGGCTTTGTTTGTTCCTTTTCATTCTTTTTTCTCTAATCTTGTCTGTGTGCCTTATTTCAGCAAGATGGTCTTCAAACTCTGATATCCTTTCTTCTGCTTGGTCGTTTCGGCTATTGATACTGTGTATGCTTCATGAGGTTCTTGTGCTGTGTTTTTCAGCTCCATCAGGTAATTTAAGTTCCTCTCTAAACTGGTTATTCTAGTTAGCAGCTCCTCTAACCTTTTATCAAAATTCTTAGCTTCTTTGTTGGGTTTTAACATGTTCTTTTAGCTCAGTAGAGTTTTTTATTACCCATCTTCTGAAGCCTACTTCTGTTAACTTGTTAATCTCATATTCCGTCCAGTTCTGCACCCTTGCTGGAGAGGCATCGCAATCATTTGGAGGAGAAGAGGCACTCTGGCCTTTTGGGTGTTCAGCATTTTTTCATTGATTCTTTCTCATCCTCATGAGTTTGTCTAGTTTCAATCTTTCAGGCTGCTGACTCTTTGATGGGGTTTTTCTGGGGACTTCTTTTTTGTTGTGGATGCTGTTGCTGTTGCTTTCTGTTTGCTTTTCTTTCAGTGGTCAGGTTCCTCTTTGTAGGGCTACTGTGTTTTTTTGGGGATTCAAATTAGGCCCTATTCTTTTGGTTCACTCTTGTGCCTGCAGATGTCATTCAAGGAGGCTGGAGAAGAGCAAAGATGGGTACCTGCTTCTTCTTCTGGGATCTCTGACCTCAAGGAGCACCAGCTTGATGCTGTCAGGGTCACCCCTGTATAGGGTGTCTGACAATCCCTGTTGGAGGGCCTCACCCAGTTGGGTGGCATGGGGAACAGGACCTGTTTAATGTAGCACTTTGACTGTCTCTTGGTGGAGGGGGTATGCTTCACTGGAGGGAAATCCACTTGTCTAGGCTGCCTGGATTCCTCAGAACTACCAGGAGAAAAGGCTAAGTCTGCTGATCTGCAGAGACAGTGGACCCCTGCCTTCCCCCTAGGGGCTCAAGGCCAGGGAGATTAGGGTTCTGTCCCTGAGACTATGGCTCGTGTTGTTGTAGTTCCTGCAGGGAGCCCCCACCCAGTGATGAAGGATGGGTCAAGGACAGGCCTGAAGAGGTGCTCTGGCCACAGTCTGCCACACCCACTGTGCTGGGCTGTGTGGGACAAAGTTGGGACCAAGTTGTCTCTTGGGACCAAGTTGTTCAGTCTCCCTGGTTCCAGCAGGGGAAAAGCGGGGCCTGGAGCTATAGAGATGGATGCCACCCTTCCGCCGCCCAAGGAACTTAGGCAGTTATGGGTCCCAGTGTTGACTGCTGCCCCCCGGCCCCCCCCGCCTCCCCCCCAGGGAGCTCAAACAGTTCAGACAGCAGGCAGCGCAGCTGTGGCGCTGGTCGCCCTCCTCCTGGGAGTTTGACAGGCTGAAGCAGATTCTAGCTAAGAGGCTCTTGAGAATCTTCATGACTCCAGAGTTGAGACTCTAGGCCCTGGTGCCCTAGGTTTAACAGTTCCATGGAAAAAGCATGACCCTGGGTGGGGTGAGGTTGGGGAAGGTAAAGTGTAAGGTGAGAGGTGAAAGCTCCCCTGACCTGTGTGGCTCTCAGGTGGGCTGCTGCACCACATTGCTCTTCCTCTCTTCCTTTCTCTCGGTGGATCACACCAGCCACCTAGTCATCTCTGAAGAGAGAACCTGGATACCTTGGTTGCCAGTGCAGGATTCACACAGTAATTATAGTTCTTTTTGTTGGGAGCCTCTGATTGCAGCTGCTTCTAGTCGGCCATCTTGGCCCCATGCGGGGATGACATCTGGGTGCCAGATCCCAGCCCCACACTTCATCCTCCACAAGCTCCTCTGAGGTAAGGGGCTGCCTGGTGGTTATCTACTCACACCCAACCCCTTCCTGGCTGAGCGGGACAGCTGGCTCTCTGCCTCCTCCGCAGCCCAGCTAGGAGCTCCATGACCCACCCTGGGAGTGGGGATGTAGTTGGTGGGGACCTCGGACCAGCGGTGGCAGGAGCACAGAGCAGGTGAGATGACAGGACGACAGGCGGTGGGATCTGGCCCTAGTACCTCAACTGCCACTGGTGTGGAGCCTAGTGGGGACTGGGCAGGTAGACTGCTCAGAGGGTGGGGTCAGTTCCTCTTTCCTCCTTTGGAGGGGCAGCTATTGTCGGGGACCACACTGTAGGGGTGTCAGAGAAACTGCAGGGTGGGGACCTGAATAAATATTTATTAAATTTGAATGACTAGTATAGTACTTGGCACACAGTAGGTGTTCAATAAATGGTTGTGAGAATAATGAAATGATGGAATTATTAAAGAAATAGTGTTAATATCCTAACTTACCACTTTCTTAAAGGTTGAATATTATTCAGATTACGTATTTTCAAGAAATTGATTGAATTCTTTTTTTTTTTTTTTTTTTTTCCAGCAGTTAGGAACATACTTTGCTGAGTGAACTTCTCTCAGATGACCTGTTGGTTTTTGGATAAAATTGTAACGAAACAAATTTTTAATACACATGTCCTAATGTGAGGCAATATGCTAAGTTCTGAGATATATTTACAGGACAAATGTAGTCATTGACTTTACTCAGCATGCACTCTAAAGCATAGAATGTATATTTATTACTATTATATTATATTCTCAAATCATAGAAAATGGATGAATGCTTTAAAAGTTGCTCTCTGAAATAGAAAATATTAACAGCTTTATTGAGTTGTAAATAATATCAGCAAACTACTCATATTTAAATTGTAAATATGAAAGGTTTGACACATACATATGAAAGCATCACCACAATGAAGATAACAAACCCATCTCCTACCTCTTAGTCTACCTACCGCCCCCTTTCCCAGGCAACTGCTGATTTATATTAGTAAAGATGTGTTGCGTGTTCTAGAGTTGTATAGAAATAGAGTTACACAGTATGCACTCCTTTTGTTTCTGACTTTTTCCCCCCACCCAGAATATTTGTTTTGAGATTCAGTTATAATGTTGCATGTTCAATATTTATTTTATTGCCAAAATAGCATTCCATTGTATTTCTATAACTGCAGTTCATGGATTCATTCACCTGTTGATGCTCATTTGGGTTGTTTCCACTCTTTGGCTATTACAGGTAAAGCAACTATGCCAGTACCTCTCTTAGATAAATAACTAAAAATGAAATAGCTGGATCATGTGGTAGTGAGAGGTGAAGGCAGCTGTACTTCCTGGGTCGGGTGGGGACTTGGAAAACTTTTCTGTTTTACAAGAGAATTGTAAAATGCATTAATCAGCACTCTGTAGCTAGGATTCTAAAATGCACCAATCAGAACTCTGTAGCTAGCTAGAGATTTGTAAAATGCACCAATCAGTGCTCTGTGGCTAGCTAGAGGACCAATCAGCACACCGTAAAATGGACCAATCAGTGCTCTGTAAAGTGGACCAATCAGCACTCTATAAAATGGACCAATCAGCACTCTGTAAATTGGACCAATCAACAGGACATGGGCGGGGACAAATAAGATAATAAAAGTTGACCACCAGGGCCCCCAGTGGCAAAGTGCTTGGGTGGATGCATTGTTCTTTCGCTCTTTAAAATAAATCTTGCTGCTGTTCACTTTTTGGGTCTGTGCCACCTTTAGGAGCTGTAACTCTCCCTGCAAAAGTCTGCTGCTTAATTCTTGAAGTCAGCAAAACCAAGAACCCACTGGAAGGAACCAACTGTGGACACAGTAGGTGTAAGTTTAACTTTTTAAGAGTCTGCCATACTGTTTGCAGGTTGCAAAATGCTCCATAAAAACAATGGAATGTACCATTTTACATTCCCATCAGCTGCATGAGAGAGTTCAGTTCTTTCACATCCTCTCCAACACATCATAGGATCAGTCGTTTTTATTTTTAGCCATTCTAACAGATCTGTAGAAGTATCTGATTATGCTTTTAAAATAATTATGCTTTTAAATTGCTTTTAAAACATATGCATAATATTTCTTCTCATAATATTGTTGGTTTTACTTGGGATATAACTCACATACCTTAAGTCTTTCTTTTAAAGTGTAAAACTTTGGACGTCTTAGTATATTTACAGAAATGTCAAAAATCACCACTATCTAATTCCAAAATATTGGCATCATCACAAAATGACACTCTGCACTCATTGAGAGCAACTTCGTATTTCTTGCCTCCTCAAGTCCCTGACAACAAATCTATTTTCTACTTATATGAATGCCTATTCTAGACATGTCATATAAAAATAATCTGGCTGGATGCAGTGGTGCAGGCATGTAATCCCAGCACTTTGAAAGATGAAGGCCGGGAAGGCGCAGTGACTCACGCTTGTAATCCCAGCATTTCGGGAGGCCAAGCTGGGTGGATCACCTGAGGTCAGGAGTTTGAGAGCATCCTGGCCAACAAGGCGAAACCCTGTCTCTACTAAAAATACACAATTAGCTGGGCATGGTGGTGGATGCCTGTAATCCCAGATAATCCAGAGGCTAAATCAGGAGGATCGCTTGAACCCCAGAGGTGGAGGTTGCAGTGAGCAGAGATGGTGCCAGTGAACTCCAGCCTGGGTGACAGAGTGAGACTCCGTCTCAAAAAAAGAAAGAAAGGTGAAGGTGGGTGGATCGCTTGAGCTCAGGAGTTAAAGACCAGCCTGGGCATCATGGCCAAATCCTATCTGTACAAAAGTACAAATTTTAGCTGCTGTGATGGCATGCGCCTGTAGTCCCAGCTACTTGGCAGACTGAAATGGAGGATCGCTTGAGCCAAGGAGGCAGGGTTGCAGTGAGCCTAAATTACACCACTACACTCCAGCCTGGGTGACAGAGTGAGACCCTGTCTCAAAAATAATAATAATTATTATTAATAATCATATGATATGTAATCTTTTGTATCTGTTTTTAAAATTTACCGTAATGTTTTCAAAGTTTATCCATATTGTGTTATGTATCAGTAATGCATTTACTTTCTTGGTAGAATAATGTTTCCTTGTATGGCTGGATCACATATCCGTCTGTCAGTTGATGAACATTTGTGTTCTGTTTTTGGCAATTATAAATGATGCTCCGATAAACAATTGTGTACTAGTTTTTTTGTGGGTGCAGCTTTTTCAATTCCTTGTTCTATAAGAGTAGAATCACTGGATAATATAGAAACCCAATGTTTCACTTGGGAACTGCCTACGTGTTTTTTAAAATAGTGGCATCATTTTACAATCTTAACACTCATCAGTGAAGGTTTGAATTTTCTTACATTCTTACCAACATTTGTTATTGTCTTTTTTGTTTGTTTGTTTATATCGATCCTAGTAGGCATAAAATAGTATCTCACTATAGCTTTTAATTTACATTTTCCTATTAACTAAATAAGTTGAGTATCTTTTCATGTACTTTTTGACCATTCGTATCTCTTCTTGGAAAAATGCCTACTTAAATGTTTTGTCCATTTTTAAGTCGGGTTATATGTCTTTTTATTGCTAAGTTTGAAAGGTTCTTTATATATTCAGGATCTTGGACATTATTATTTTTATACATTGTGAATATTTTCTTTCATTCTGTATATAGATTTTTCATTTTCTCGACAGTGTCCTTTTAAACACAGAAGCTTCATATTTGATCAAGTCCAATTTATTTATTTATTTTTTTAATTACTTAATCTTTTGGTATTATAGCTGAGAAACTATTGCCCAGTCTGAATTCACAATATTTACACCTATGTTTTTGTTAAGAACTTTATAGTTGTAACATTTACATTTATGTCATTTTAAGTTAAATTATGTATATGGTGTGAAGTAGGAGGTTCAATTTCCTTCTTTTGCATGTTAATATTTAGCTAAGTGCTATTTGTTGAAAAAACTATCACGTCTTTGAATTGTTTTCTCACACTTGTAGAAAATCCATTGACCATAAATATATAGATTTATTTCTGGATTCTTAATTCTGTCCCTCTGATCGACGTTTTAAGAGCAGAGACTTAATCCCTGTTGACATGAAGTAGCTTTCAAAATGGAGAAGTATGAGTCCACCAACTATGTTATTCTTTTTTCAAGATTATTTGGCTGTTCAAGATTCTTGAATAATTCGGATAAATCTTGGGATCAGTTTATTGATGTCCACAAAAATGTCAGTAGGGATTTTGCTAGAAATTGTATTGAACTTGTAAAACAATTTGAGGATTAATACAATTTTAATAATTTTAGATTTTCCAACCCAAGAACATCAAGTGTCTTTACATTTATTTAGATGTTCTTTAATTTCTTGTAATAAAGTTTTATAATGTTAATTCTTGTTTTTCAAACTAGATGCTCTAATTTATGTGTTATTTTAAAATTTATTCTACTTGATGTTCTCTGAACTCCTCTGTGATTTATTTTCTGTTATTACTTTTGGAAAGTTTTATCTATTATTACTTAAAACAATTTTTCTACTTCATTCTCTTTTTCTTCTCTTTCTAGGATTTTCAGTTACGCACATTTTATAGCATTTTAAATTATTCCACATTTCTTTCTGTTATCTTTTTTTCTTAATTTTAATTTGTTTTCTCTTTGCATTGTATTTTTATTTTATTTTATTTTTTGAGACACAGTTTCTGTCTCCCAGGCTGGAGGGCAGTGGCATGTTCTTGGCTCACTCCAAACTCTGTCTCCTGAGTTCAAGTGATTCTCTTCCCTCAGTCATCCAAGTAGCTGGAATTACAAGGGCACACCACCACACCCAGCTAAATTTTGTATTTTTAGTAGAGGTGGGGTTTCATCATGTTGGCCAGGCTAGTCTCAAACTCCTGACTTCAAGTTATCTGACTGCCTCAGCCTCCCAAAGTGCTGGGATTACAGGTGCAAGTCACTGCTCCTGGTTTGTCTTTACATTTTAGTTTGGGAAGTTGGCATGGACCTATCTTCAGAGTCACTGATTCTTTCTATAGCTGTGTCTATTCTACTAAGAGATCAATCTAAGGCATATTCATTTCTGTTATAGTGTTTTTCATTTCTAGAATTTATTTTTGATTCTTTGAGTTGTCATTTCTTTTTGCTTACATTACCCAACTGTTCTTCTATCCTGTATACATTGTCTATTAGCACTTTTAATATATTAAGATCCTTTAATATATCCCCTTCCTGTGTTAATTCATTTAGGTTGCTATAATAGAACATCTGAAGATTGGTAATTTATAAAAAAAAATATTTATTTGGCTCATGATTCTGACACATGGAATGTCCAATATTGGACAGCTGTGTCTGGTGAGGGCCTCAGGATTCTTCAATTTATGATGGAAAGTGGAAGCAGAACAGGTGTGTACAAAGAGATCATAAGGCAAGAAAGGATGCAATAAAGAAAGTCTAGGAAGCCCAGCTTTCTCTCAAGTAACTAATCCAGTCCTGCAAGAGAAGAATTCTGTCATGCCCACAATAGAAAGTTAGTTTATTCATGAGGAATCCACCCCCATGACTCAAACATCTCCCAGTAGGCTCCACCTCTCAGCACTGCCACACTGGAGATAACATGTCAACATAAGTTTTACTGGGGACAAATCACAGTCAATCCATAGAACTCTCTAATAATTTCAATATCTGTGGCATGTTTGAGTCTGATCTTTAGATGGTCTTGCTTTTTCCTCTCTTTCTGTTCCTTTCCCCCACTTGGAGAGCCTGTTCCTTAAGGCTATGGACTTAAGACGTTTTGTCTCCTCTGTTCCTTACTACCTTCTCTTGCCTCAGTATTCCCAAATGATTTTATTGGAATCCTACTTTTTTTTTTTTTTTTTGACCTAATTTTGGACTCCTTTGGTAAGACAGAAAGTCTAGAGGGGTTTAAGGTGAGAGGAATATCCTTTGCCCAACTGGGATTAGGCTCTACAAATGCCTTTCCTTGCTGAAGTGAAAACTTTGATATGAAGAAACTTCTGGGTGTATTTCACAATGATTAATCTCCCTTGCTAGAGATAGAGAGGATATTTCTCAGATTTTAGTCCTGAAAAATTATTGGGGTTCTTGGATGTAGAGCACACAAAACAGAGAGTTCCCCTAAGTTCGTGTAGGCAAGAATTATTTTCACTCTTATGCTATACCAATCTCAGTTTCAAGCTATTTGTCAGTATTCCCACTGCTGGGTTTCTTCCATTTAAGTTGCTATCGATTTAACAAAAAGCTTCTACTCCATGTAAATGAGCCATATCTTCCCAGATATGGGGGTGGTGATGTGTCTTGCAACCTCAGTTTCAGATTGGACCAAGAAAAGTCATTGTTATTCAGTTTTTCCATATTTTTCTCATTTTAGGGATCCGAATGAGGAGTCCAAGTTCCTTATATAGCAGAACAGAAATTGAAAATCCAGCCCATTTCTTTGTATTCATGTTTATTTGACCTTCCTAGACTAGACGTCTAAATGTTGGATTGTCCTGTTAGGTACTGTGTTTCCACCCCCCCGCTTTTCTATTCATACTCAATGTTTAAGTGAAATTTTAAAAAAGAGTTTAAAGTTAAAGGTGTAAGTTTTGAAGTCATACACATTTAAATGGTATTAGTGCCTCAAGTTTTTAATCTGAGGTAAAATATTAAAATATTACAGTATTAGAGACTCAAGTTTTTAATCTGAGGCTTTAATTCCATTTAAATGTGTATAATATCAAAATTTACACCTTTAACTTTAAAATCTCCACTGAAGCCTATACTCATACAGTCAATAACCTCCCATCTTCCTTAGATACTCTCACATCTCTGTGTGGGGAGAGAGTGGGGTTGGTTGTGAAATATATAGAATTGCAGTTTAAGAAAATGAAGGAATAAAATTTATGTCAAAAATAGGACGTCCATAAAGACACTGTCCCTGGAGACATGCCCTCAGTAAATGCCAGTACCTTAAAAATAACTCAACAAATATTTATCAAAAGAATAAAAAATGATGTGCACTGAAATTATGTCTAAATGTTTAAATGTATTATATCTTTCATTTATATTAACTCCAAAATATTTGTTAGTTATAAAACTATTTTGAGAGTAGACCTTCATTTCAATTATATTAGAATTTAATTCTTGTTTTTATGCACTATACATATTATATATATTTATATGATATCTTCTAAATAGAAACATTCAACACCTCAGTCTTTCAAGAATACTGTGAAGAAATTTCTATGTAAAACTTTATTTTACTTTTCTTTAAAAAGTAATTGTTGGGGACATAATAGGATGTTGTATCAAGAATGACAGCTTATTCCTAAGAATCTCTAAGGCTTTAGTTAAAAATAAGTAAAAACAATGATCTATGAAGAAATGAGAGAAAGAGAAAATAAAATTTTCAGGCTGCTTCATTGCAGACTTTTAAAATTCATTTGTTTTAAGTAAACCAATATACATTTTTGGAATACAGCATGTCCCTTTCTGTTATATTTAGCAAGATGGATTCCTTGCTGTGATAAGTGGTGCAATTGTTAATTTCAGCTCAAAATGGATTCTAACAAAGCAGTAGGTCCTGTTTTCAGTTAAGCTGTTGAAAAGTTATTTGGTACTATAAATAGTCTAAAATATTATGCTAAATATTATCTTTCTGCAAAATATTACTGAAATAATTGAAATGACATTATAAATGCTACTATATTTGGTATGTTGCTGATTTAATCTTCACAGTAACATAGCAATGCAGGGATTACAAGCCCCATTCTACTGAAACAAAAATTGAGTACCACAGAGATCATGACACTCCTGGCATGATGGGTACTATGTGACAAGCTAAGATTTGACCTGAGTTCTGTGTTATTCTAAAGTCCATGCTCTTTTTGTAATATCATGTGCCTCTTATTTATTTAATGTTTTAATATATTTATGTTCAATTTCAGCCCAAAAGTATACCTGAATATATAAGTATTAGCATACATTCAATATTATGATATTAACTAGGACAACCACATAATTTATTGTCCAAATATTGGTAATTTTGAAAGTTAAAGTGGTGCTATTAATTGTGTAATGACAGTGTGTATAAACCAGTACTACTTAAATCACATGGGAAATGTGTTTACTCTAAAATTAGAAGAACTCTAATGTAATGCATTGCAATATAAATTAGAGAGAATATGGTATAGTAGAATAGTCACTATACTTAGTTATTCCTATTGGTTCTGGCATTAATAGTTTTTGGTGGTATGAAGTTAGGCAAGTCATATATTCTCCATAAAATCAGAGAACCAGGTAATTTCTAAGATTGTAATTTTGTATGTAGAGGTATTATTTATATTCAGTATAACAATCTTTTATTGATTATTTGTTATGAAGAAGAAACAATGATAAGTGCCATGACGTGCTAAAATACTTTAGGTGCTGAATAATGCTGGAAACGTCTTATTTAGCTGACCTAAACCAATGATCAAAGTATTGGTAGCAATTGCAGTTTTACATCAGTGATGATTACATTTAGTAAATCAGGCTGCAGATTATTTTATGAAAAATAATAAAGCAAAACATTGCATGACTCAGTGGTTATAAAACATCAATTTCTATTAAGTTGGTTTCAAACTGGAAGAATATTCTTTCAAAGTTCCTATACTGCATGTTTCACAAATTCTAACAGATTTATTGCAAAACATCTTAGGTCTAAGTTAAATGTTTGAAACACATGATCTTCCAAATACAAAGAAATCACTTTTAAAATGTTTATTTCATTAAATCGTCTTACTATACACATTCCATTTAATAATAAATAGGAAGACTTTATTTTTCAGTCTCAGTAAAACGTGAATTGATTGTATCATGCCAACTATAAAAGTAATTTTCCTAAGAATCAGAGGTTTCTGATAGTTACCCTTTATAATTCAATACCATGTTGAAATAAGCAATTTTTAAAAAGAAAACAAAAATAGCAGGCAATACTATAAGCACAAAGAAGGACTAGTGATTTTTTTGAGAATGCAAAATATCTAATTTAAATATGCTTTATTATTACTTTATATTGCTTAATAGTTAACAGAATTTATATATAAAATTGTATTTTTTAATTCAACCTAATTTACATTTGTAAACAAGCATTTAGAAAGTACCACACATATGGTTTAAATATCACATATACAGCCTCTTGAAATTTGTTTTCACTATATTGTAATTTGCAAACTCAGAGATCACCTTTTAAAAATGTCTACTTATCTAAACACAAAGATCTATCTACACTCTACCTGTATCATACAGATATCAGATGTCGCTGCTCTTTTTTTATCCATAAGTAAAGTCCACTTATATTACAGCTAATGTAAAACTTTTCTTTTTCTATAGTCTTTAAGATACAATTTCATAGATGACAAAAAGTTTCCAATAATTATGGAATATACCCCACCAAGGTTACAGTATCATGGAAAACAAAATGGATTTCCTAAGTGAAATGTTCATGAAAAGATTTCTTTCTAATAGCAGTCTTCATTAATATATGATTCGATTTCATATCATCAGGTAGTAAAGTTTCTCTAAATACACTGGGTTTATTCAAGAATAAAAATAAGGATTCTAATCCAGAATGTACAGAATGTCAGGCCATCAGCCCATTTGGTCCGGGAAGTGTAAGGGGAACTTTTGTTAGCCAAAAGAGTTTTACATAAGCAGCTCAGAAACAGAGTTCATTGGTTCCAGAGGTTCAGAGTCTGAGTTGTCAGTTAGTTGGTGGAGATGCCGTTACTAATTAAGTGTTCTTTTGAGAACATCTTATCAGAATTACTCCAGTTTTAAAGAATGTCTAGTGATAAACTTTATAAAAGCAGAGATGTGCAAAGGACAGGAATGAGTTTCCTGTGGTGTTTTTTGAAAGTCCTTGAAAGCAGTTCTTATCTCAGACATGTAAGCATGAGCTTCCTCTTCTTGGTGCTGGCCTAGCCCTATTGTGTTTGGGTCTGACAAAAGTGACTTCATCCTGTAATTTGCAAACTCAGAGATCATATTTCACAAAATTAGGAAATAGAAACCCTAGCAATGGTGCAACTGTCCTGTTAGATGATGCAAAACCTTTCTTGCATCTCCAAGTTCTTACTTTAACAACATTATTATTATTTGCTTCATCAGGATATAAAAATAACTAATTTCAATAGAACACTTGTCGATTATGGTTCTATATTGGCCTAGTATACATATCTGTAGAAATATATTGATACTTTACTTCAGTCATCTACAGTTATGCTTTAGTTCACAACAGACCATAAATACAGCAGTGGTCCCATAAGATTAAAATGGAGCTGAAAAATTCCTATGATCTAGAGGTAATTGAAGACACTGTCAAGGCATAATATATTCCTCACACATTTGCGGTGATGCTTGTTTCGACAAACCTACTGCACTGCCAATTTTTTTTTTAAAGTAAAAATATAAAAATAAAAATTTTAAACATAGAAAAATGGTTATAGAATAAGGATATAAAGAAAACAAAATTTTTATAACGTTGTACCTCGTGTTTCAGTTTTGTTATTACAAAATAATCAAAAATTTAAAAAAATACAAAGTTTATAAAGGGAAAAATGTTACTATAAGCTAAAGTTAATTTATTGAAGAGTTGATTTATTATTGAAGAAAACTTTTTTTTTTTACATTTTGTGTAGCCTAAATGTACAGTATATATAGTCTACAGTAATATATGGTAATGTTCAAGGACTTCAGTTTCATTCACCATTCACTCCCTGACTCACCAGAGCAATTTCCAGTCCTGTGAATTTTGTTCATGGTAAGTACTCTACATGGGTATAGCATTTTTTATCATTTATATTGTACTATAACTTTTTTAGGTTTAGATATGTTTAGATACAGCAATATTTATCATTGTGTACAGTTGCCTACAGTATGCAATGCAGTGACACATTGTACAGGATTGTAGCCTAGAAGCAACATGCTAAACGATATACTTTAGATGTGTTCTAGGCTATACTATCTAGGTTTGTGTACGTAGAGTCTATGATGTTTGCACAATGACAAAATTGAGTAATGGAACATTTCTCAGAACTTATTCCAATTGGTAAGCAATGCATGATTGTATTTCATATAGCATCTTGTTTTAAAGTCCTCACTATACTAAACAAATAGAGAAGGTTTTTTTGTGTATTTTGGTTTTTGAAGTGAAGAGAAACTATGAGCTTGGAACAGATAAATTAGATTTCTGAGAAGTAAAAGCTTCAATCTACATTTGAAATATTCAGATTATATTTCAAAGAAAATGAAGCTTGAAAAGAAATGAGCACTCTGTCAGAATGTGGAAATCAAGATGGTGGTCACAACCCAACCAAGTTGCTTTATTCCCTATAAGCTTTAAAGTTTTTATTTCAAATTTGAATATTATACTGTGTTGAAGCATGGAAATCCTCCCCACAGGCTATGAACAAATAGTGTACTGTAATATTAATGTTTATGTCTTGGAAATAGTTGCTGGAATGTGCTTCTTAAAGAAATGGATCTTGAAAGAGAACAAGGATATCGCTCCTCCAGTGAGAATGAAAAATGGTCCAATGCATGTTTGAAATAGGTATTGAATTGTTACAAAGAATGGCAGAATCCAGGGAAATAAAGTAAAAGTGATAGAATTGTAATTTTTCTACATGACTACACAGGAAAAAACTAAGTGTTAAGCTCTGTTAACTTTCAAAAATAGAGCATAAAATCTAAGGGATAAAAGATGTTATTTTTCTTATTTTTGTAGGTAACAATACATATACATGAGGGAAAAATAAACATCCAACTTTTTATGAATACAAGTATTCAGTTGGTTGGAAAATGATTCACATACCAGTGAAAAAATATTTCATTCATAATTAAAAGTCAGAATAATAAAAGAAAAACATGTGCCAGTACAATGGCACAGATGGTCATAATTCTGTATTTGACATTTAGACTAACAACGCACACTCTGTGAAGTAGATAGAATTTTTATGATCTAAAGTTGTTTCTGATAGGCCAGTGTCTGATTTTGATCATTCTAAGCCCTTCAAATAATAGGTCAAATTGAGAAAAATATTAAATAAATCCATTAATAAAGAGCTATGCTGCCTATATTGGAGTATTTTAGTCATAGAATTTTAAAACTATTGCTTAGAAAATTAATTATATAAATTAATTTACTGTTTTAAATATTTCTGTAGTTCTTATTTGTGATATGTTTTTGAAATGCAGTTGTGTTTTATCAAATTCATAAGCAAATGAAGATGCAGTCAATGAAATTATTTTAACACACTCATATTTATATTGGCTTTAAATTATACCTATTTGCTATAGAGTAATATTGCATAATTTTAAAACATTTTTGTGATTTATATATGCTGTGTTATATAATGAGATACTGTTTATATAGTTAACATGTTCTTTAAACTTACGATTAAAAAGATGAAATGTATATTTTATAATCATAAACATTTTGGAAAAATAATCATGAATACTGAAATATTTCTGGAATGTCAGAGGTAGATTTTATCAAATAATGGGGCAAAGGCTTTTAGTTTTCAATTTATTTCATAAATATATGCTTGTGGACATACATGAATGAACGATTTCTTCCTTGAAAGTGTATAGGCATTAAGTGCTCTCAGAGCCTGACAGTGTAAAAATTCTGCCCTTTTTTTGAAAACATAAAGAGTCAAATATATAAACAATTTAAAATGAGATAACTACTCAGTTTTCCAACGGAATAATTCCAGTGCATACTGTGAGTGAAGGAAGGATAGAAAGTAGGAAAGATATCATCCAAATAAAGGGACATATGAGTACCAGCAATTATGTAAATTTTTTGAACAGATTTGGTTTAATAATGAAGATTATATCCTAAGCATTTAAGTAGCTACAACCATGTATATTAAATTAACTTCAATTTTAAATTAACTTTTTATTGACATATAATGCAGAAAAAATGTCTAGAAATTATAGTGTAGAGCTTGAACTATCATAAACCACACCTATGCAACCTTCATTTAGATTAATAATAAACATTACCAACGTCATAGAAGACCCTTGTGCAAGTGCCACTTACTATCCTTTCTCTCCCATGCAAGAGTAACTATCTTCTGGCTTTCAATACTATTCTTATTGCCTGTTTCAGAATTTAAATTAATAGAAACGTAAAGATTATATTAGCCTGCTTTAATGTCTTTCTCTCAACATTTTCTTTGGAAGATTCATTCACTTTGTTATATAGAGCAAGAGCTTGTGCATTTTCCCGGAAAAATATCACTATTTCATTGTATGATCATAACAGTGTCATCCATTCCATGTTGTTTGAGATTAGTGTTGTTTTTTCCAAAGTTGACTTATTGTGAATTATGATGACATAATCGTTCTTGTAGATTTGTGGTGCAATAAGTATGTGTTTTCTTTTTGTACGTAGAATGATAAACTTTAATACATACTGCCAAATGATTATCCAGGGGAATGGTTCCAATTTACACTCTTACCAGCGGTGTATAAGAGTTCAAGTAGGCCATATCCTAGTCAACTCAGAATTGCCATTCTTTTTAATTTTAGCAACTTGGACGCTAAAATAATACAACAGTACAGTTTTGTTTTGCATTCCCATGATGCTTTCCCCAATGTTGAACAAGTTTAATATGTTTATCAGCCATTTGAGTAAATTTAAAATGTTCCTGTTAAAGGTTTTTGCCTGTTTTTCTTTACATAGTTCTGGATAGCAATTGGTTACATACGAAGCAAATATCTTTTACAGCTACTAAAATACAATCCTTTGGGAAAAATGAGAATAAAATATATCTTATGCAGCTAGATGGACACATAAATCTATACCTTTGTATATCTCTACCTACTCAGCTACAGCTACTTAATTTCATATCTATTTCTTCTTCTTCTATATTTTATTTTCACAGTGAGTATTTCAATGTCACTATGAAACACCCCAAAATGTTTTCTCTATAGCAAGATTGGAGCTAATAATTCTCACAACAACAGATTTTGTTTTTTTGTTTGATTGTTTTGTTTTGTTTTTGTTTTTGAGTTGATCATTAGAAAGCAGCAGTGGATACAATCTCTAGGGTAAAGAATGCAGAGGAAATGCAGACATTTCAACCTTAAGAAATTCCCTATATTAAAGATACTAAGATATGTGAGAAAATATACCTGAGTTGAAATTTTTCTTGTTTTCCATCTTAGCACTAATATTCCTTATATTACACATTATATGATAGCAATTCAATTATGTGGCTGACTGACATAATACTGCAACCTCTTTGATAAAACTTTCAGTTCTCAATTGGAACCCCATGGACATTAATCAATTAATTAATAAATGAAAGGGTTTTTAATCTAGCTGGATGTAATTACATTATACATAGCAAAAATAAGACTTCAAAAATAAAATATGATATCATTATTAATTCCCAAACTAACAATACAAATCATCAGTGCATGAGAGAGAGAGACATTTGGGGGCTGGGAAGGTATTTAGGAATATGGATATAATATAAATGTTAAAAAATTGAGATATGATGTGAATGTGGCTTTTCCCCCTCAGATTATAGCACTGGTGGTTAGTACTGTTATTAGGACCTCACTTACAGCTTAGGGCACTTAAGTAAATGGTCAAAACAATAGTCACCTTTTTCTTTTTTGGAAGATAATTATTAGCACAACCTCTGTGATCAGCATATTGGAGCATATGGTGGCTGGAGGGCTTCATCCTAGTTATGCTCTGTTGATAAATAGCCTAGGGAATTCACAGTGGCCATGCACAGAAGAAACCATCTTCCCTTGTCTAGGACGAGGTTATGATGCTCATAGCATTATCTTATGGCTGACTGAGCACTGTTTTTTTTTTTTTTTTTTTTAAACATTAAAATAAACTTTCAGATACCCCATTAAAATTTGTAAATCATTGGAGTTTCTAAATGAAGGTATTTAAAATTATATATCTTTTGCTTTACTTGGCCAATACTTCTTCCTCCCTCCACCCTTTGGAAAATGTATTTCTCAAGCACATAAAATTGAGAAATATATTAACATTGTTAGAAAAATACTATTGTGAAAAAATTAGGTGTTTTCAGGACTATAGAAGTAATCACTACTCCTTTCTGGGAATAAAAAACTAAGTTCACATTGCTAAGTCAGAAATTCTTAGTATGTGGTTTCATATTTTTCCAGAACACAGTACAATGTCTCATTCACGTCTAGTGCAGCAAGATCCCTGACATTTTTCTTAGATGATTATGGCCAGGAAAAATGGTAATGTTGGAAAAGTTGTGCTTCCAGTCACAATAACCAGGTGACAATATGTACACGCAGGATTTTAAGCAGTGGGGAATCACACAGAAGTTTATATCCAAAACTCATAGTTTGATGGCTTGGAAAAGTGGGTTGGATGGCATGCCGTTAGCTATCCTGAGACAGGAGAGAAATCCAGCAGTTTATATTGCTGTACACCAAAAGTCTCCTTCACTAAATTATGGTTCTCCACCATTTAATTTGTTATAATATTTTTCTAATGTGCTACTTGACATACACAGACTTCCGTAGTTGCCAAAAAGCAAAGAGGCATGTGACTGTTACTACAATCTAAAATTTTAAAACATGAATACACCTTACTGTAAAATCGGCACTCATGATTATAAAGCAACGCCCCTCAGATACATTGCCTGGGATTTCAGTGTCATCTTGATTGTACAAATTAAGAGACCAGGTTATGCAAGGGAAGGGATCTGCCACTCATTACCTGCTCATTTCGATGGAAATCCGGTACTAGAACTGTACAGGTGGTTGCCTAATTCACCATATTTTATTACTCTCATTTTTCAATGTTTTCTTTAAGCCGATGTCTGTATCACAAAGAATGAAAAGGTGCTTGTAGAAATGACAACTGTTCTATATTTGCCCCAAACCTTACCTACATTTTTCAATTATGAAGCAAGTTAAAGTTATAATGTGTGATCTCTTATGCACATTGTGAAACAAAATAATTTGGAATAGAATAAATGCAAGCCACAAAAGCAAAACAAAACAACCATCACCCCAATGACACAATTATTGAAAAACAAAGATGTGGGAATAGATTAACTGTTATACTCACTCTGAAAAGTAGATGTGAATGAAGAAATAATATATGTGAAATTGGGTAGCTGTAGCTGAATAGGTACAAATACAAAGAAGTATAGATTTATATGTGTCTATATGTCTATATAAGACATATTTTATCTCATTTTTGCAAAGAATATTATTTTAAGAATACATTATAAACATATGTTTCTAGCTCTTTGGAAAATAAACAAGGAATATGTTTTCAGATAATCTTTTATCCAAATTACAATACTGCTATGTTATATACAGTTATTTATAATAAAAATATCTTAGAATGTGAAGTAAAAGACTTCTATTCTCCTTTAATGACATCAGGCAGATTAACACCCCATTGAAACATCGTTTGGGCTTGGCAACCATAAAAACTGGTCTGGTATAAAAAAGGGAAGATCGATGGTTTTGTGAACGCTTTTAGAATGAAAACTCATGTTCAGTAAAGTATATTCATTCATTCATTCGATAAGTAGTACTCAATAAATATTTTCAAGCACCCATTATGAACAAAGAGTTTCTCTAACTAGTTATATCAATAATAAAAAGAAATAGACTTCTATCCTCATGAAGCCTACATCTCATCAGGAAACATACAGCTTAGAGAGATTCCAGCTCTTATTTTATGAGGCCAATTACATATTTTTGATAGATTTCACCTGTTAGTCTTCTGTCTTTTTTTTTTTTTAATTTGGTATTGAATACATAAGAAATGACAAAAATGTATAGGAAAGCAAAGTAAAAAGGGAAAACAGCAAACTTTCTTTAGACTCACTTCAATGTTCATATTTATTGAGCTTATATAACTTGATCTTTATTTTTCAAGCATAAAATGTTATTAGGTTTATAATATTAAGATTTTCATAACCACTGTGAATACTCATGACATCACATTTGCTTTCTAGTTTCTGACTGACTTGCCTTCTGTAATAGCGTGGATTATAGATTTTAAAATATTTAAAATAAAAAAATTGTTAATTACACAAAATTAGATTCACTTGAAATGACTGAATCAGGTAGATTCTAGCTGACAATAGAAATGATTTTTGGGGAGCTTCCAAATTCAATAAGAAAAAGTTTATAATCCATGTTTTTTCTTAAGCATTTAAAATGTCATAAATCTATGCAATGTAAGCTGATTTTTCACAACTAGCTTTCTTACACCTGTGAGGGGAATATCTAGATTCCATACTTTTAAAATATTAAAGACTACTTCATGCCTACAAAGAGTGGCTTCTCCATTATCGAGTAAAAAAACATAGTTATGGGAAGTATCCGAATCAAGTTTAACAGAAGAAATACTTGTACATTGAGGTAAAAATATAAATAATATTTTATTGGGAAACAAACAAGAATTGTAAATATTTTACTGCTTACACATTTGAGAGAGAAACCTGAGCACTTCTGTATTAATGGTACCAGCAGTGGCAGCAGCAGTGACAGAATTAGCAGTAATGTAATGATAATAAAATCAAATAACTTTCACCCCTGGTTAAACATAAACACCTGGAAGTAGTAAAAGTATAAAGTCAGTGCCTGCATTACCTGGTACAAGTAAATTGCTATAGATTCATTGTAGTAGATGTCTGTGATTTTTAGATTTTCCGTTCTTGAAAAGTCTTTAATTTAGGATTGGTATCCCACTAGGACGCCAAAAGATCTTGGCTTGGATTAGTTTAATGACAGGTTTTGTGACAGAAAAAAAAAAAAAAAAGAAAGAAAGAGAAAAAGATATCTGCTTTGTGCAAGGAGGAAACAACCAGGAAACTGGAAAAATACATTAAACAACAATTTGTATGCAATGAAAAGAGACAACATTTATCTGTAGTTATGGAGAGCAGGGAAACAAATAAAGTAAGCCCTACAATTAACGAGGCTTTCTGCTTAGACTCATTTTCTGGACTGCGAGAAAGAGAGGAAGAATCCAAACAGAACCCAATGGAATCATTCAATCAAAAAGGTAGAAACTGTTTGAATTAGACAAGCTAGCTACCTATTTATAGGCAGAGTACCATAGGATACATAAATGAAGAGAAAGATGTCCACAAAGTTGCATAGAGAGATTACCGCATCTTTAGACAAAGCGAATCTGCAGGCCGGGAGCCGTAACTCACGCCTGTAATCCCAGCACTTTGGGAGGCCGAGGCTGGTGGATCGCCTGAGGTCAGGAGTTTGAGACCAGCCTGGCCAACGTGGTGAAACTGAGTCTCTACTAAAAATACAAAAATTATCCTGGCGTGGTGGTGTGCACCTGTAATCTCAGGCTGAGGGAGGAGAATCACTTGAACCTGAAGGCAGAGGTTACAGTGAGCCCAGATCCACCATTGCAATCTAGTTTGGGAACCAAGGGTGAAACTCCGTCAAAAAAAAAAAAAAAAAAAAAAAAAAAAAAACCCAATTTGCAAATTTATACAATTAAAATCACTTATCAGAAATCACATGAAAATTGGAGCCCTGGCAATTCTCCTAAACCAGAGACACCTTGTTAAATTCATGGTTGAACATCATGTTGAATGCAGCAGAATCACCACCACTTAGGAGTGGGGTTAAATTAATTCTAGATTAAAGGAAGCACTGGATCAAGTTTAAAAGAAAAAATATTATACATTTGAGGTAAAAATAAACAATTTATTGAGAAAAACTAAAGATTTTACTGGTTACACATTTGACAGAGAAACATGAACATATTTCTGTATTAATAGTACCAGCAGTGACAACAGCAGCGACAGAATTAGCAGTATTGTAATGATAATAAACTCAAATTTGATTTTTTTTATTAGATTAAAGGTTGCTCTAGATGTGCACTATTAAAACTTAACAAAAAACTTCAGAATGAGTAAACTGATCTTTAAATAACTTGATTGCCAAACAGAGCAAAGTTTAAAACTGTTTAATAGAATAAAACAAAATCCAGCATTCAACAGTATAAAATTTATAAGCCTAGAATCCAGTAAAATACTGCTATATATGTAAGGAAACAGGAACATTTAATTTATAGGAAATGAGACTGATAGAAACAAACTGAAACATGATGGTTTTAATAGAATTTTAATTTAAAATTGAGTAATTTAAAAATACTCAATATGTACAGAGATATACAGGAAAGTATGAGCATAATAAGGATAGGAATCAAATGTCAAGAAATAAGAAACACAATATTTGAAATACAAATTCCTCTTGATTGGATTAATAGAAGACGAGATACTGCAGAACAAATGATCAGTATACTCAAAAATACGGCAACAGAAACAAAAGGAAAAATTGAGGACATCTCAAACTGAAAAGAATTGCAATTTTCTGTGCAGTGCATCAAACATACATCCAATGGAAGACTCACACATGAAATCAGAGTTCCAGAATTATGGAGCAGACACAAAAAAATCCTTAAAAATATAATGGGTATTTTTAAAAAATTTGATGAATATTGTAAATCCACAGATTCAAGAACCTCAGTAAACAAGCCAACTAAACTAAGGAAATACAAAGACACTTCATAATGGAATTATTTACAGCAACTGCTGAAAAGAAAAGCAGCAAAAGGAAAACAAGAGGTTTACTAGCCAGAGAAACAAACATAAGTATGACTATAGACATTTTGTCAGGAACTCTGTAAACCAAATGACAATGTCATCCAAAAATGCTGTAAAAACAACAAGAATAACTGTGAATGTACGACTCTATATTTAATATAAATATATTTTAAAAGCAAAGTCCAAGGACTTTTGGTTTCTGGTTGAGGTGTATAAAATTAGAAAGTGCATTTTCATCCTTACAGAAATAGTGACAAAAGCAAATCACTAGACAGTACAAAATATACCATTTTTTGAACCCATCTCAGACTTAAGTTTGCAGAGCCAACACCAATTTGAAACCATTGCAAACTGAAATCCATGATATCTGAAATCTGTGAAACCAATGCAAACCTATAAGGAGAAAATGGTCATGTTTACACGATTATCTGGACGCATGCAGCCAAACATTCATGAGAACTGTTATGGAATTAAAAATTGTTAAAAATCAGTAAAGGCCAAATGTAGACTTGGAGAATATAAAATCCACTAAGGATGCAAATGCACCCACTTGCAAGGTCTTCCCTTTGGACTTTACTGGAAAATCTCACTAAAAATATTAATGAGAAACTTGAGAAAGCATTTCTTATAGCAAAAGCCAGAGAGAGTGACAGTAGCTGCTGCAGGGAAGCATCAAACGTTGCTGTTTCTTGTCTCTTATCTCTAATAGAGAATGAAAGTCTTAAATTGGAAGGGAAGAACAACAAACAATGTCACTCGTATGCAGGTCGAAGGAAATAGAAACAAATCCCTACCTCTGGGAGTAGAGCAGGAATGAATGCCAGACCCAGAACTACAGCTGCGAGAGAAACAGGGACAGTGAAAGGCCACACTCTTAAGACCCATGGAAAGAATGGTTGCTTAAGAATGAAGTTTAATAAGAGTAATAGAGAATGTGCTCTTTCCTCTTCTGCAACAACCAACTACCAAGCTAACAAAAGTCAAAAATAAGTAGCAGTCTAACATATTCCTGGAAAGAATTTTTTTCTGAGACACAGCAAAAAGGGACTTCCTAAGATGAATGAATAGCAACTGAAAGAATACCTTTGAAAAATGAATCCTCCTTTTAAACACAACATATGATGAGTTGAATTTAAAGCCTATGGAGCACTGAGTGTAACCATAGTGACAGCAAAATCCAAATGACCCACCTCAACTTCTAAGAAAATTAGCCCTAAATCTCACATGAAACATCTACGAGAACGAAGGGTAAATAGGAATGCCAATTTTAAAGCATAAATATTATTTACTTCAGTATCAGTTATCTACATATTTTTTTTTCAAAATTAATGACAGTCACAAAACTATAGACCTGAAAATCTCAGAGAATATTGAGCATGAGAAAGGCACACAAACACAATTCTAAGCATGTCATGATCAAACTGTTAAAAAACAAAAGGCAAAAATAAATAAATAAATAATAATCTTGAATGCAGTCATAGTAAAAGGCATACATTATACACCGAGAAACAAAGAAAATATTTACAGGTTACTTCTTGGTAGAAATTATCCAAAATAAAAGCAAATTGAGTGAAATAAAATATCTCTCAACCAAGAATTTTAAATTCAGCTAATGTACCTTTTTAAAATGAAGGATAAACACTTTTAAATACGATAAAAATACAGAATTTGTTACTAGTAGAATTATACTGTAAAAATGATAGAAGCCATTTTTCAGTCAGAGGAAGTCTGATACCGAGTAGAAAAATGTGTCTCCAGAAAATTTGAAGGACACTAAAAGCAGAATAAATTAACTTTAATGTTCTTTTATTTATTTTTAATTGTTCTAAAATAGAACTTTTGGTATATAATGAGAAAAGTTGGAATATCATGTTTTTAAAGCATATGTAAAATTAAAATTCATAACATAAATAACAGAAGGTAGTAAAAATTGGTCAAATATTGTCTCAAGTCCCTTATAATAGAAATCATGTGGCACAATATTGTTTGAATGTGAATGTAAATTAATTAAAAATGTTTATTTTAAGTTCTAAAAGTCACAATTTTTAAATGTAAAAGTAATAAGTTAAAGGTTGACATGACATAGAATAATAAAAAATGTACAATTTACTGAAAAAAGCAAAAATTAAAAAAAAGATGGAAAAAATAAACAGGAAGATGATACATATTAATCCTATTATAAAAAACACATTAAATGAAAATGGTCTAAACACAACAATTAACCAACCAACATTGTTATTTGAGGAAAGAAGGAAAAAAAGCACTATTATAGTATATGATGTTTATAAGACACTCATTTTATATATAAAAATATAGACAATATAAAGGGAAACTGATAGAAAAAGTTAGGCTATTAAGAAAAGACTGTATAGACTTCAAAACAATAGCTATTTTCAGGAATCAAGAGTTGTAACATAATGATAAAAGGGTCATTCCTCC
The DNA here is from genome assembly GCF_003255815.1 of Theropithecus gelada. Lineage (NCBI taxonomy): Eukaryota > Metazoa > Chordata > Mammalia > Primates > Cercopithecidae > Theropithecus > Theropithecus gelada. Next base: position 93,457,852 of record NC_037671.1, on the reverse strand, counting down.
AAGAAGATATAATAATATTAAATACAAATGCACTTAAAAATAACTTTAAAATACATGAAGCAAAAACTGATAGAACAAAAAGAAATAAATCAGTAAATCTACAATTCAAATTAAAATTGTCTATACTTTTTTCTCATTAAATGATTAAACAGAAAACCAGTAAGAACACAGAATGCCTGAATAACACTATTTACCAATTCAACCTAATTGACATTTATACAATGGTCCATCGAACAACAGAGAATACACAATTTTGTCAAGAGTACCTGGAACATTAATCAAGATAGAACATATTCTGGGCCATAAAACTATCTAGCAAGTTAAAATAATGGAAATCATAAAAGTATTTTTGTAGCTATAATGCAATAAACTAGTAGTACTAGTATTAGTAGTACTAATAAAATATTTGTAAAATTCTCAAACATTTCGATATTAGATATCCAACACCCTTCTAAATAATGCACATGTTAAAGAGGAGGTCTTAAGGGAAATCAATCAAAATATGTAGAACGGAATGAAAACCAAAGCATAATATGTCACATTTGTGAGATAGTTTTTAGTGCTCTGAGAACTGCGTAACTTGATAAGTGATACCTACAGAATACATAAAAACATCTTCATATTTAGTGGTGAATGAATCAATCTTTTTTCCTAAAATTAGGAACACAGAAATAACATTATTTTTCCACTCCTACTCAGCATCGCCCTGATATACTAGAAGTCTTAGCCAGTTCAATAAGATAAGAAAAATAAATAGAATACAGATTGAAAATAAATAAATAGATGCATTTATATTAAAAATGATATACTGTCTGCTGTGTAGATATGGATTATAGAGATGACTATGTAAATTAATATCCCATTCAAAAAGTAAAGAAAAGAAAAGTACACCAGTCAACTATACCTGGTAAAGGACAACATATAATATACAATCTTCAGTAATTGAGATTGTATATTGTAGAGTAAAAACATACTTTTTACATTGAAATATTATTAACTAAACTTTACAAAAATTTCAAATTGCATCAAAAAAGGAGAACTGAACTGGAACACTATATCTACTGACTGTGGCCTAACGCAGTTATATAATCACACTAGGCTGTAGTTTTTCATGTTTTAAAAAAGGGAAAAAGTATTTTATGTACTTCATCTTACTTATCTTTTCAATAATAAAGCAAAATTAATTTTTCAAAAAAGTTTACACATTTCAATATTAGTTCTGAGATACATATTTTTAAACTTTAAACATTTTATGTACTGTAAAAATGATTTTCCAACACAACGTATCAGTTTTTGTGCTTCTTGACTGAGACTGAAACAGCAATAATTAATTTGCTTTTATATTCCTTGATCATACCTTTAATTAAGATTAAGGAAATCTGAGTTGTACATAAAGATATGCTTTCCTTTACTGTATAAAATTAGTAGAAATGAGAAAATTGGATGGCTTAGGGCTCCCTAACTATGAGAGTATATGGCCTTTTAGAGACAATATGTGAGCATTCTTACCACTAATCAAAATGGAGTAATAGGGCCACATTTAGTGTCCTAACAAAAACAACCAGATGCAAACATCAAAACAACGCACAATAAATATATAATGTTTTTGAAGACACTATGTATTTGAAGACACTACAAATAAGGCATTAAAGAATCATTATTTCTGAAAGAATAACTGGAAAAAACTAAAGTGAATTCTATGATTACCTAAGTTTATTTCCTCAGGACAGTTTCCAGGAAAATGGGCAGAAACAGAAAGCCCCAGTGGGACACAGAAGGTTTCCCAAAATTAAGAAATGGAACTGACGTTTTGAGCAGCTGCAGTTTGTAGAACTGAACAGCATAGGAGAACACATGAGAGAAACCTGGAGATACACAATGGCCCTCACAATGGTTAATCAGAATACTGATCTGTTCATGTGTATGATGAAACTACCAAAGACTCAGGTAAAAACCACCAAATGAGATTAGAAGGAAATTATGTCTGTTTCCAACAGTCAGAACACAATTATTAAGTCACAGCGCATTGGATAGAGGACTCAGAAAACAATTAGTTGTAGACTGAGCCTGGTCTAAAACTCTGGAAAAAGTCATGAAAGCAAGACTTGAAAGGATTACTCTTTCCCAGGAAGTTAGCATTCTCACAGTGGAAATTTAAAGAATTTGTAAAGGAATACAAAAATATCCAGTACACAACATAGTAAAATTACTAATGTTGAGGATCCAATAAAAGATTATCAGAAATATGAAAATGCTGGAAAATATGATCCATAATTAGTGCAATTAATCAACTGAAATGAAACCAGAAATGACACAGACATTATATTCAGCAAAGATATTAAAAAGTTATTTAAATATGTATATTCATAAAGATAAGTAGAGGCATATGAAATATAAAGAAGACCCAAATTGAACTTTCAGAGATGAAAACTACAATGTATGAGGGGAAAAATATACTGGATAGGATTATCAACTGATTAGATATTATAGAAAAAAAAGATTAGTGAACTTGAAGACATAGAAATAGATGCTAAAATTCTAGACAAAATTAAAAAAAATAATGTCTTATCTATATAGTGTTATCTATCTATCTTTATCATCTATCTGTATCTATCATCTATCATCTCTATCTATCTATCTAAATGTGTAATACAGCATGACCAAAGAGTTCGTTTTAGAAATGCAAGGCTAGCTTAACTTTCAAAAAATAATGAGTATAATTTAATATATTTTTTAAAAACCAAAAGAAAATAAATATGAAAATCTCAATAGACATAGGATAACCATTTAACAGAATGCAACACAAGTAGATTCAGATTAGAAGGGATTTTACTGTGCTGGATAAAGAGCATCTATGAAATCACACAAATAATATCATACTTGGTAAAATATTGAATGTTTTTCCCCATAGAAAAAGTTCAAGGATGTTACTCTTATGACTTCAATTTGATATTAAACTGCATGTTCTAGACATTGAAATCAGGCAAGGGAAAGACATAAAAAGCACTCTGGTTGGAAAGAAAGATGTAAACTATTACCTTTCTGAAGAAAATGTGACTGTCTACATAGACAATATGACAAAATATAAAAATTAAAATCAGTATATAAAAATAAATAGTACTACTGTATTATATCAAAGGAAAATCAGGAGGGGAAATATAGAATAATATTTATAGTACCATCAGAAATATGGTATACATAAAGATAAATCTGACCAAAGATATAAAAGACATGTTCACACTAAAACCTACAAAAATGATTGAGAGAAACTTAAGAAGACCTGAGTAAATGGGGAGACATGTGATTATTTATGATTGTTTATGTTTCAGAAAACCAAATATTGTTCAGATGTCAGTTCCCCCAAATTTATCTATATTTTCAACTCAATCTCAATTGTAATTCCATCAGGTGTTTTGTGAGGATTTCCTAACTGATTCTAAATTTCATTAGGAAGTTCAGATCACCTAGAATACTCCAAAAATTATAGAAAAATTAAAAGACTAGCAGTACTTGTTTCAAAATGTGTTACAAACCTAGAGTAATCAAGATAGTATGGCATTAATGCAAGGAGAGAAAAATATCAATGAAACAAAATAGAGAATTCATGAATAGACCCACATATAAGTGGACAACCGATTTTCAACAAAAGTGCAAAACCAATATGTGGAGATAAAATATGCATTAAATACACTTTGATAAATACTGCAAATCTTATACAAAAATTAGTTAAAACTAGATCACAAGTCTAACCATAAATTCTACATTATAATTTATCTTAAAATATAGGAGAAAAATCTTTTGATTTTAGTTCAGGTAAAAATTTCTTTGATACGACACCAAAGCATGATCCATAAAATAATTAATATTTAGACGTCATCAAAATTTAAAATGCTTGGTCTTTGAAAAATACTATTAAAATAGTAAGGTGAAAAGCCACAGGCTGGTAGAAAATAATTACAAAGCATATAGGTCAAGTGGACACTAAATTAACACAAATATGTGTCTATTTCTAATGGTTTAAAACAGGAAACAACTCAATATCAATCAACAACTAAAAAGAATAATTGTGTTATATCTATAGAGTAAATTATGACTTGTCAAAAAATTAAATATTGATATATTTTTAACATAGTTGATTCTCCAAATTATGCAGAGTGAAAGAATTCAGGCAAAATGAGTATATAATATATGATTGCATTTATATAACATGCTAGAGGGTACAACCTAATATGCAATGACAGAATGCTATCAGTGGTTGTCTGGGGATAAAAGAGCAGGAGGGAGGGATTACAAAGAACATAAAGAACCTCCAGGTGCTGATATATCTGTTTAATATTTTATTTCGTGAGAACCTTACAGATGTATACAAATACCAAAATTTATTAAGGTTATTGCCTAAATATATACCATTTAAATATGTATTATGAAAAATATTAAATTTTGAGTGCCTCAATTATATATGCTGGATTGAATATATGTATTTATCTCCACTTTCTACTGAAACATCAATAAAATGAGAGTAAAATACTGAAAAAGAAATCTACTCACAACGAGGTTATGGCAGAAGGTTTGGTGATGTAAAACTATTTTTGAAAGGTAGAGATGAGGGTCTGCTTTTTAAGAAGAAGCTAGACCTTAAATGCATGCTGAGAAGAAAATCAGTAAGAAGCTGAAATGCAGTTGCTGCCACAGAAACCCATCCCAAACTGATCAGGAAACAGAGACTGTAGAAGAAAGTCCAGAAAGAGTACTGATGCTAGAAACAAGCAAGTTGTTTAAAAATGTAAATAGTGTGATTAGATCTGGCTTTGAAAAGTTAAACCCATCTTACTCTCATAAAAATAGGCATATAACCCTTCCCCTGCTTAGCACAGAGTTCTGTCTTAGGCACACTTATCCCCACCAAGCAGACATTGGAACTGTCCCCAGAGGAAAGATAGCAGCTTCTGATGCTGGAATATTCTTTTCTTCGTAATGTTTAAGTGAAGCCTATCAATTAAAATGTAAGCTTCTCACACAAATTCCAATGAACATTTTACTGCTTCAATCTCAAACAGAAACTGCGCACTATACATTGCTAAATGTATGAGGAAAACTGACATAAACAATACAACATGACCGTAAACATAATTAGGAGATTTGTTGCGTATAAGAGAAGCAATTGCACTGTGAAATAACAACAGGATCTTATTTAGAAAAGGATCAAGAGACAGCATGAAAATATTACTGGGAATTAGAATTATCAAAGTCAAAAATTAAGTGTAACCCAAGTCTAAAATGTGTTAGAATAAAGGAATGCATAAGCTGAGGAAATCGCTGATGGATGAGATTTCTGAAAGGTAGAGATGGGCAATATTAGATAGATAATGAGCATAATAGAGGTTTAATTTAGGTGATACCAAATCCATGTGAAAGGAACTCCAAAAACATGCAGCAAAGAAAAAAGAGAGGAAGAAAGTAACAAAAATATCGAAAGTTAAGTTTCTATATTTTTAAAAGGTTCAATGATGAGATACACACTCAAATATAACACTGTAAATTTTTTGAGCTTTAAACATCTTCTCCTAAAAAATAAATAAGTTCACTTACAGAAGATTAAAATTCTAATGCCATTAGAATTCTCAAGAATAACCCTATGAGAGTAGAATACAATAGATGTAATGTCATTTCAATTTTGAAGAATCATGACGTTCATTCAAATGTTCTATATGCAACCCAACTATCAATCAAATATGATTTTTTAAAAATGTCTCTTCCATGAGCTCCTTCTCAGTAATCTTTTGGAAGATATATTCTATGAACAGTGGAAGAAAGAGAGAGATATAAGACCCATGAAATATGGAATCTACAAAAGTGGTCAAGAGAAGACCTCAGAGGATAGTCTGAATCACCATAATGAAAAGAGCCATTCTATCTTGGATCAGAGGAGACAGACTTCTAGAAGGGATGAATCAAAAGAGCAAGAACAATTTCTTGACAGGTTTGACTGCACTGAGTTGGGTTTTAAATTTCTGTTGAAGAATCATGTGAGAAGAATTATAAAATGACAAAAGTAATCAACATAAAGAATTCAATTGTTAACCCTAGGAATACCAAAGTGGTGTATAACAAAACCAATGTGTTTATTAAACATTACTTAGATCCTGATCATCAATAATCTTAAGATCTTTAATATTTGTTATATCTTTAGTGGTCTTAAGAATGTAAGAAAGACATATTCACTTAACCGATTCTTAATTATTATTAATGAATTATTAGATGCATTTCTTCTATTCTCTGAAAATATTTATTCATCTCTGAAATTATAATACAATTTTATAATCAATCGATAGCATTTTACGAAGGCTCTTGGCCAGGCATCCTTTGTGATATAGTTGTCCTTGCCGGGACATGAAGGAGTATGCTTATGAATTTTAGTGGCGTGTCTGGGCAACTATAACACCTGCATTTTTCAGGCAATGAACCATTTACTTATCATTTAAGGAAGAAACAAGAGCATCAATTTTTGTCTGAAAACTTTCCACTGACATCTCTTAAGATCAAGAAGATGTCAGGACGTTAGAAGCTTGGAAAAAATTCAAGAGACAGTAGCAAGTGGTCTTTTATAATATGCTGCATTTTCAACATTCTTGCAGTACACAGAACAATAATATTGTTTTGGAAGACATAAAGAATATCCTCGTGTTGAAAACTGATTCCTAAGTCAAATTCTTAATAGAAGGAAATTTTATGAGAGCCTTAATCAATTTTTTTTTATTTTTCTTCTTCAGTAGGCAAAATTATATGGTATGAATCATTGTCTAAATAAGTCTAAAATGTCTCTTTAAATGGGTATAATAAAAATTCTTAATGATAAGAAAACATTGTGTTATAGTTTAATTAGAAGCATTTTATTTTTCTAAGTACAAGTACAAAGTAATGCCACACCTTATAATCAGTGGCAGCTTAGGTTTAAGTGAATCAGTAACACAGTGGAGGAATAGAGATAGGAAGGTTCCATTGCTATTGGTGGGGCAGGAGCAAGACAAATGGTCTGCAACACTCAGTACAACTCCATGGATATTATTCATATTCATATATATACACATATATGTAGGTATACGTGTTACATCCTGGAGTGCAAGACAAAAAACTGTGCAGAATGGCAGCCAGCTCAGAGTAAATGAGTTCAAATATTATATTTCTTTCTTTTCTTTTTTTTTTTTTTTTTTTGAGACGGAGTCTCGCTCTGTTGCCCAGGCTGGAGTGCAGTGGCCGGATCTCAGCTCGCTGCACGCTCCGCCTACTGGGTTCATGCCATTCTCCTGCCTCAGCCTCCGGAGTAGCTGGGACTACAGGCGCCCGCCACCTCGCCCGGCTAGTTTTTTGTATTTTTTAGTAGAGACGGGGTTTCACCGTGTTAGCCAGGATGGTCTCGATCTCCTGACCTCGTGATCCGCCCGTCTCGGCCTCCCAAAGTGCTGGGATTACAGGCTTGAGCCACCGCGCCCGGCCCAAATATTATATTTCTAAGGGAGAAGTCAAAACATAACATCCGAAATCAAAAAGTTAGGAAATTATAATGTAAAGACAGCATTTTGAAATGCAACAGAAATTAACAGAAGAAACTTCTAAAATAATTGAAAGGCATCATTCACAGGCACCAAAAGGTGGAGGCCATTGTTTTTTTTAATTGAAAGACTAATAATTTATTTGTTTTTAATCTAAGAACATAGAGCCCTTTAGTAAAATTTAAATATCATAATTAATATAACTAAATTATTTTAATAGGACAAAAGATATTTGAATATCCATTACATTGAATAGAATGTAGGAAAAGGTAAAACATAAACATCATGTTCATGTGGACTACATCTGTTTTCTATGTTTCTTTTGTGATAATTTAATTTACAAAATTTTATACTGTTCAAAAAATGCTTTATCTGTGAAATATCAGTGTATGGCACTTACACATTAGGTATACTTCATAACAGTGTTTCCTGAAAGAATAGCATTAAAGTATTTTACTGCTAATATTAACGATGATTTTAGACCTTGGTAGCATGCGGAACAGAGGTTTCAGTAAAATTAGGTGAACCAGTATGGAGAATGAGAAGGCAGAAAGGTCGAGGAAATGTGGCACTAGTGGATAAGAGAAAGTCAGAGACAAGGACCGAAAGATGACATTGTTAGGAGATTTCTAGAGAAGGGAGAACAGCTGTGGATTTCCCTATTTTAAAAGCAGAGCATGCTTCAAATGCCCAGAGGTCTCTTACCTACTGTAAGAGAGAGTTGGATGATCACTTTTCCTTTCCTGACAAAACTGGAGGCTGTTCGAGCGATTATCTGCCATCTGTTGTCTACAGCGGTTCAATTGTTGAAGGGTCCTCTAGAAGGGGAGAGAAAGAGCTCATTCTCGATGGAAGGTTGAATGTGCATTCAGAGGTAGTTCAGCTAAGCAAGTGCCCAGCTAATCCCCTTTGCACACAGGGACAAGGCTGCCACCAACTCTAATTGATTCTGAAATGAATCTGTATAGAAAATTAGAAGGTTTTGGATTCCCATGTGAGCTTCAATAAAGAGCCAGGATGTAAGCCTGACAGCTGAATGGATTCAGAAATGAAAATCTGATAAGCGGCTTAAAACTGCACTTAAGTCCAGAAATGATTTGAATGCTGTTGTTAATGGCACATTGTATGTTGTCACCTAGTTAATTATCTCTGAAGATGAGTTCTTGCAGAGGAGAAGATATGCCATTCTTCCACAGCTTTTCCTCATCACATATTTATTAACAACCACCCCCCTTTCCCAACTATCATCACTAGAAGGCAGAAAGAAAGGATTAGGCCACTGCAGCTCCTCTGTAGCTGTCAGTTCACTGTGCCAAACTTCAAATATGAACTGTTGCATGTACTGTCACCGACATTTCCTTTTACATCTTCATTTGCAAATGAGGAGCTGACATTTGTTAGGCCTTGTATTTGCACACAGTTCCACCACATGAAAAGCAAACACTGTCATTGCTGGCTACTTTGTTTATTCCTTTGCAGATACTATATGGCCTATTTAGAAATTTTCTTCAGAATTTTTTTTTTAACTAACTGAGATAGATAGTCACAGAGCTACATGTCCTCATATTTTATTCAGGAAGCTGTCTGCAGTTTATGGAGCGTGCACTGCATTTGATAGCTATTTAAAGCTGTATTTTTAAAACCGATTTGCACTTCTCTAGTTTATATTCTTTGGGCTTATTTTCTCTAGGTAAATTTAGATTCATTTCATGATTTAAGAGTTCAGGTTTCTTACACATTGATTTTTATTTTTAATAATAGAAAAATATTTTCTACCAAATGGAAACAAATAAGTAAATTTAAAAAGCAGAATACATTTTCCAAACATTGTTCTAGGCTTATTAGAGCTTCATCTTTTCAAAACCAGTTTGACAATGTCAACATACTTGAAGTCATTGAGACAATCATCTATTACTATTAGGATCTTTTTGTGAAACAGAGATTTATAAGCAACCTCAAAGAGCATATTTATGCCTGAAGGTGAGCTCAGCTCAGAAAAGTGGAGGCCTATTTGCTAATGTATCATCTAAAGCATTGATTTTTTGCTTAATTCCCAATTAACTGAAAATGCTATGAGTGTAATTTTGAGTTTTCTGAAAACAATGACTCAAAACGTTACCTGTTAGGACAACTTAAGAAGAGAAAAATGGAACAAAAGAAAAAAAAATTTAATGGTGATTAGATCATTTTGATTAATACAGAAAAGGCATTTGACAAAATTCAACATCCCTTCAAGATAAAACTCTTAACAAATTAGGTATAGAAGGTACGTACCTCAACACAATAAAGGTCATCTATGACAAACACACGTTTAGAATCATGCTGAACAAATAAAACTGAAACCTTTTTCTCTAAGATCAGGAACAAGACAAGAATGCCCACTTTTCACCTCTCCCACTAAACATTGCACTGGAAGTACTGGCAATAATACTTTGAAAAGAGAAAGATAAAAGTCATCTGCATTGGAAAGAAGAAAGTCAAATTGTTCTTGTTTGAAGATCACATGATCTTTTTCTTTTCCTTTTTTTCTTTTGAACATGCAGAATTTATTTTCTATGTGATTCAAACTAGAGAAATGGTTTTCACATCAAACAAATGTCTTTTGCCATAAAACTACTTGAAAATTATTATTATTTTTTTATTTCCATAGGTTATTGGGAGAATAGGTGATGTTTGGTTATATGAGTAAGTTATTTAGTGGTGATTTGTGAGATTTTGTTGCACCATCACCTAAGCAGTATACACTGCACCCTATTTGTACTCTTTTCCCCCTCCCGCTCCTACCCTTTCTCCGAAGTTCTCAAAGTTCATTGTTTCATTCTTATGCCTCTGTGTCCTCATAGCTTAGCTTCCACATATCAGTGAGAACACACAATCTTTGGTTTTCCATTTCTGAATTACCTCACTTAAAATAATAGTCTCCAATCTCATCCAGGTTGCTGTTAATTCATATCTTTTTATGGCTGAGTATTATTCCATCGTATATGTATACCAGAGTTTCATTATCCACTTGTCCATTGTTGCATTTGGGTTGGTTTCACATTTTTGCAGTTGCAAATTGTGCTGCTACAAACATGTATGTGCAAGTATCTTTTCTGTAAAATGACTTATTTTCCCCAATGTAGATACCCACTAGTGAGATTGCTGGATCAAATGGTAGTTCTACTTTTCATTCTTTAAGGAATATCCACACAGTTTTCCACAGTGTTTTTGTTTTTTGTTTTTGTTTTTGTTTTTGTTTTGCTTTTTTGAGACAGGATCTCAAAAAAGCAAAAGGCTAGAGTGCATGGGTAAGAATACAGCTTACTGCAGTCTTCACCTTTTGCATTCAAGTGATCCCCCCACCTCAACCTGCCAAATAACTGGGACTGCAGGTGTCTGTCATCACACCCACCTTTTTTATTTTTTGTAGAGAGGAGGTCCAAGCTTGTCTCAAACTCCTGGGCTCAGGCAATATTCCTGTCTTAGCCTTCCATAGTGCTGGGATTACAGGCATGAGCCACCGCATCCAGCCAACATGATTTCATATATAGAAAATCTAAAAACTCCACCAAAAAACTCTTCAATCTGATAAACAAATTTGATAAAACTGCAGTATACAAAATCGTCATCTGAAAACTAGCAATATTTCTGTATGTTAATAGTGAACTATCTGAAAAAGGAATCAAGAAAACAATTTACAGTAACATCCAGAAAATAAGATAACTAGGAATGAACTTCACAAAGGAGGTAAAAGATCTCCATATTGAAAACTGTAAAATATTTATGAAAGAAATTAAAGATGATACAAATAAATGGAAAGATATCTTGTATTCATGGATAAAAAAAACTTAATATTATTAAAATGGTCATAATACCCAAAGCAATGCACAGATTTATGCAGATTGTCTATCAAAATGCCAATGACAGTCTTCACAGAAATAAAAAAAGAATCCTTAAACTCATATGAAACCAAAAAAGGTCCCAGATAGTCAAAGAAATCCTTAGTAAAAAGAATAAAGTCAAATGCATCACATTTCCTGTCTTTGAAATATACTGCAATGCTATAATAGCCAAAACAGCATGGTACTGGAAAAAAATATACACATAGTCAAATGGAACACAAATAAATTCACATATCTCCAGACAAATGATTTTTGACAAAGGTTCTAAGAACGCACACTGAGGAAAGGATAATCTCTTCAATATGTGCTGCTGGGAAAATTGGATATCCACATGCAGAAGAAAAAATGCTAGGCTCCTACCTCTCCCCATATACAGATATCAACTCAAAATATATTGAAGACTTAAATGTAAAAGTTGAAACTGTGAAACTAGCAGAAGAAAACGTAGGGGAGATGCTTCATGACATTGAGCTCAGCAAGAATTTTCTAAATAAGATCTCAAAAACATAGGCAACGAAAACAAAAATAGAGAAATCAAACTAAAAAGGTTTTGCACAGCAAAGGAAAGCAAAGAGTAAAGAGTCAACCTACAGAATGGGATAAAATATTTGAAAGCTGACAAGAAGTTATTATCTAGAATTTATAAGGAAATTAAATAACTGAACAGGAAAAATAAAACAACCTGAATAAAAGGTGAGCCAAATATTTTAATAGATATTACTTGAAGAAAACATACAAACGGTTGAGAAGTATGTGAAAAAAAAAAAAAAATGTTCAGCATCACTAGTCATTAGAGAAATGCAAATCAAAACCACAAAGAGATACCACCTCACTCCAGCTGGAATGTCTATTATCAAAAAAGCAAAATAAAATAAGTGTGGGTGAAATGTAGAGAAAAGGGAACCTTTACACACTGTTTATGGGAATGTAAATTAGTGCAGCTTTCATATAAACATTATAGAGGTTCCTCAAAAAACTGAAAATAGAACTACCATATGATCCAGCAATCTCACTACTGGGTATATGTCCAAAGGAAATAAAATGAGTACATTGAAGAGATATCTACACTCCCATGTTTATTACAGCACTATTCACATTAGCCCAGATGTGGGATCAATCAAAGTATTCATCAATGGATTAATAGATTTCTTAAAAATTGTCTTATATACACAATGGCATGGATGAACCTTAAGACATTATGTTAAGTGAAATAAGCCTAGCATAAAAAGATAAATACTGCTTGATCTCATTTATATATGAAATAGAAAAAAAGTTGATATCAGAAGTAGAGAGTAGAACAGTGGCTACCAGAGACTGGGGAGGAACTAAAAAAGGGTAGGCTGGGGAGAAGTTGGTCAAAGGGTGCAAAGCTACAATTAGCTGGAAGGAATAACCTCTTGTGTTCTGTTGCACAGTAGGGTATCTATGGTTAACAGTAAGGTATGGTATTTCATGTATTACAAAATAACTAGAAGATTTTTTTAAATGCTTTTACCACAAAATGATAAACACATGTGGTAATAGGCTACACTGATTTGATGATACAACATACTCATGTATGGAAACATCAAATTGTACCCAATAAATGTATATAAATATAATGTATCAATTTTTTAAAGTATGGTAACTAAAAATCCTTACTCGACTTTTATCAGATTTCTAGGGCTATATCTGTCAGTCTTTATACCCTGTAACACGTGCCCCACAAATAGCATTTATCTAAGATATTTAACCATAAACTGCATTCCCGTTCCTTATCATCCATATCTGATGCTATTCCTTTTTGCATTTCACCAGACCCTACTAAATTACTGTTCTTGGCCTCTAATGTACCCTGAAGACAAGAATTTATAAACAAATTAAGTATTATAAGTGAGAAATGTAGAGTATTGTGTAAAGTCAATGTTCTCTATGCCAAAGATGATACAAGAAAATGACTTGTATCGGCCTAGCATCCTAGGAGGTATGTTCCTGGTGGATAGTGAGAGAGAACGAGAGAGAGAGATTATCTTTATATCTCACGCCAGCCATTTTTCATAACTAAGTAAAGATCAGCTAAATTGAATTGAATAAATAAACTTCAATCAGTTATTTTTAACTGTTTCTCTTTTTTTCATATTGCACTGCTTTTTCTCCTTGCAAAAAATACAACTCATATATTACTAAAATATTATTATTAGGTTGATGTTCAGAAATACAAAGGATGGTAAGTAAATGCCAAAGGAAATATCTGCCTACATATCATGTAAATGACAAAAAACTAAAAATGGTAAGAAAATGTCAAAAGTATAGCAAGTGAAGTTTAATTGAGCTCAGCTCAGAATTGTCTCAACTATTTATTTGAAAACCAAAAGACTATGTTCCAAATTGGTGCAAAAAAAGGAGTCCAAACTAGATATGTGGAAAGACATTTCTTTTTCAGTTCAACTCTTTCGTTGCAATTTATGTGATTTATGCACTGTTTTTCTCATGAGAAAATAAGGAACTTGAAACAAGTCTCATAGAACGAGAATGTCCATAAAATATGCCTGTTATTTAGATGGGGTGTTTAGTAAAGAAAGCTAACAGAAAATCAAGTTTGAAAAAGAAACTTTTAAAAGTATCTTTCAGTATAAGTGTTTGCTTTCACTAATGAAAACATTTGTAAATGAGGTCACTTTGTGTCTTTCTACTGAGCATTTAAATATTTCTAGTAAACTTAACATTTCATAGGTTTGTTATCTCTGGTAAGGCAAAGCAAGCTTAGGATCTGTGAAATAAGCAGGCATATGCCTCATTAAAACGCCACCCTTCTACCAGATACCTGGGCTGGCTAAGCTACATTTGAAAGTACTGTGAAAAGCATTAATTACTCTTGATCTTTCACCATCCTTGATTATTTAATTTATTTACTCATCTGATAGTTTGCTACACCCTCAGGGTATTTCATTCCCATCTTAATTCTATATCATTTTATTTTTAAAAATTAGACAACAGCTACACTATCATCATTATGGAAACAATAAATAAAGGAATGTTAACTTTACTCATCACTTACTTTTAATAATTTTTCAGATTGTTTTTATATTTGTATAAAATACCTTTTTTGACATTATAAAACAAGGATGTTCGGCTTGGCCTCTTAGACAATGTAGATAGCACCATGTTCTAAAATTTTAAGTTTTTTTCCCTCTTAATAAACTATGATTTGTGATATATACATATATCACAAATTCTATATATTTGCATATATGTATAAAACTTGCCTGCTATTTAGATAGACATACTGTTTTTAAATAACATGTGTGTGTGTGTGTGTGTGTGTGTATATGTATACACACAGATATATATATATCATATATATATATCATGCCCATATAGGGTGTTTAATGAAGCAAGCTAACAGAAAATCAAGTTTGAAAAGAAACTTTTAAAAGTGTCTTTAGTAAGAGTATTTCCTTTTACTAATGAAAACATTTGTGAATGAGGTCACTTTGTAAATATATGTATATTCACTAATTGCCTTAGGAAGTATTTTCTATGCTAGGTCCTTTGTTTGGAAATTACGTCGGCTACCACTTGCAGGATTACATCCAGTACATCTTAGCCAATGGCACAGCTTGCTTCTAAGCAAGCAATGAAAAGCAGCTGTTAACACGCAGGGCACTATAATTTGTACAACATGAACGCCACCCAGTCTACAATTTATTTCATCAGGAACTAAAGAGTGATGCCTCAAATTAGACTGGATAGTGGCTCATAAAATACGAAGCATGAGAGCAGTGTCTAACAAATTCATAGCATCTCATTATTAACTCATTGGCTAATTATTTGCAGATCTTATTTTGGCCCCAGTCCTCATGCAAGGAATATAGTTTCAAACTGTAGAAAAAACAGGAAATGCATAATAGTGAAAGAAGTAATGCATAGAACAACAACAACAAAAATGTAATGAATAGTACTAGAATAAGGAGGAAGAATCCTACAAAAGAAAGATTGAATGACCAATTCATTAGAGGACACTCCTATCGGGAGGTTATCTGTGTCTCTGCCAACATTATTATCTGTTTTTCTCCCTCAGTGTATCCATTCATTAAGTATTCATTAACAGAGTTAATCTAAACATGCCTCTCTTTTAACAATTTACAAAAGGCTCAATAACAGGCATAGGAAAGATGACAGGCAAAGAATTTAAAAGAAGCCATATCTATAGAAATCAATTTTATATATTTTTAAAAATTTCTATGGTTACATGTTATTTATTGTTCATAAAAAATAAAAGAACAGCATAAAAATTGTCACTGAACATTTACAGGTCAATATATGTGATATAATGATTGCATATGTTAGCTTGGCTAAGCCAAGATATCCAGATCAAACACCAGTCTAAATATTTCTGTGACAATTTTTTTTTTTTGGCATTAACTTACTATTGAAATAAGTAGGCTTTGAGTAAACATATTACCCTCCATAAGGTGGATGGGCCTCATATACTCAGTTGAGGATCTTAGGAGAAAATCACTTAAGTCCTCTAAAAAAAAGAGAATTCTTCCCGCAGATGTTTTCAGACTGAAGCTACAGCATCAACTCTTCCCTGGATCTCTGGTCTGCTCTAACCTAGAGATTTTAGACTTGTCAGCCTCCACAATCATATGAGCTAATTTCTTAAAATAAATCTCAGCCAGACTGGTGGATCATAAGGTCAGGAGATCGAGACCATCCTGGCTAACACGGTGAAACCCCCGTCTCTACTAAAAATACAAAAAATTAGCCGGGCATGGTGGCGGGTGCCTGTAGTCCCAGCTACTCAAGAGGCTGAGGCAGGAGAATGGCATGAACCCGGGAAGCAGAGCTGGCAGTGAACCCAGATCGTGCCACTGCATTCCAGACTGGGCAACAGAGTGAGACTCTGTCTCAAAAAAAATAAATAAATAAATAAAATAAGTAAAATAAATAAATAAATCTCATATGTATAGATAGAGATATAGACATACATAAAATCTCTATTTACATGTGTGTGTGTATTATTGATTCTCTTTCTCTGAAAGATCCCTAATATAATATATTATATTTTTATCAATAATTTTTATTGGTATCTATAATTGGTATTACATTAGCATTTAATAATCCACAAAGTGTCAATCATAAACATCTTTGGGAAATATCAAGGTATGGGATAGCTATATTTGATTTAATCCCCCATGTAATTAACTGAGGGACATTGTCATTGCCTCTGGGTGGCTCCAGGGTTTCCCATCAGGAACACAACAAATTCCCCATTATTCAGGCTAAGCAGGAGAACTTTCATGTTCCTCGCAGTAAGGAAACCTGGGTACAATAAAAATCAATATCAACCACAATATAATTAGCGACAAGTCCTAGTATTCACATTTGCTATTAGTTTCAGAGAGTTACATACTAAAAACCAAGCTTGACATGTATATGGACTCCATCTCTCTGAGGTTACATTTTGATAATCATGGTCACATTGAAAAATGAGGTGCAGAATTTTTAAGTTCTGAAGAGTATCTTCTCTTCAACTTGAGTGAATCCCTCCCTCCCTATTACAGAGATTGCCTTTTGTTGCTCTAATTCTCACTATCCTGAAACTCACAGCACTGTCTTCAACAGAGCCCTCATTTCTTCAGAGGAAATAAAGCGTTTAGTCTTCAAGAAACAAGGAAAGAAAAGATCCAAAATAGATAGCATCAAAAATTATTTCACATGCTAGAATGAGATTACCTATCCCCAATGAAATCTTAGAAGGAGTTGCTAAAAAAAATTCTTCTGTCTCCTGTGTTAATACACAGAGTGTAGGTTATACTGTTATGATAAATCCCAAAATAAATCTTAATGGCATTTTAACAACAAAGGATTCTTTCTTGTTTATGCTGTGTGTCCATCGCAGAATGCACTGGGAACTCTGCTCCAGATCTCCTAGTTCCAAGTCTCAGGCTGAGAAAGTATGCAAAGAGAACATTCCATCAGGATTGAAGGGAGACAGGAAGATGGTGAATCCTTCACTAGCTTTTGCAGCATTTGTCTGGAAAAGACACACATATTTCCAGTCACATTTCATTGGCCAAAGCATTGGCCACAACTAACTTCAAAGGATTGAAGAGGTCCAATCTCACCATGTGCCTAAAAATGTATTAATCAGAGATATTTGACAAACAACTTCAGTGATGACCACACTTTCCCTGCAGAGATGTACAGTTCAAGAAAGTGACTGTAAGCATTGTATTTGGAGAACATTGCTGAGGGGGACCTAGACCAGTGTTCCCCAAAGTCTATGGCAGCAGGGACTGGTTTTGTGGAAGAAAGTTTTTCCACAGACCTTCGAGGAGAAGGGGATGGTTTGAGAGTGAAACACTTCCACCTCAGATCACCAGACATTAATTAGATTCTCACATTAATTAGATTCTCCATTGCCTATGACCCACCTCTTGCTGTGGAGCCCGTTTCCTAACAGGACAATGACCTGTTACCCATCTTCTGCCCAGCGGTTGGAGACCCCATATCTAGACTATAGGATCATTAATCAGTCAATACAAATGAAGCATCTACTAGGCAATAAGCAACATATTAAGTTGCTGACACACATTTTCTCCTTTATTTTTCAAATTATCCTATAAAGTATTATTATTTTTACAATTGTGTGGAATGAAAGCTGCCACTTTAATACTTAAGTTATTTGATCAGAATCATACTTTAAGTGAGTTATAGAGCCAGAATTCTAACTCAAGATTGTCTGATTCCAGAGCCAAAGTACTTAAATCCATCTGCTATTCTTTAATACTGTCAGTGTTCATAGTGAGAGCTTGAGGATTAGAGATGTCAAGAAAAACTACAACCAAAGAGTCAGGGAAGATAAATGAGGAATAATCAAAATGTAAAAGCACATGGAGACCTAGATAAATGGGATAAAGTGGGAGCAATTTTAATTGATCTGTGTGTAACTTGAGCTCAGTGTAGCTTGAACTACACTGAGGACCATCCAAATAGTACCAATAAGAGTAAAATGTAGGCTGGATGCAGTACCTTATGCCTGTAATCCCAGCACTTTGGGAGGGCCACGTGGGCAGATCACCTAAAAGCAGCAGTTGAGACCTGACTGACCAACATGGTAAAACCCTGTCTCTACTAAAAATACAAAATTAGCCAGGCGTGGTGGAACTTGCCTGTAATCCTAGCTACTTGGGAGGCTAAGGCAGAAGAATCACTTGAACCCAGGAGGTGGAGGTTGCAGTGAGCCAAGATTGCACCATTGCACTCCAGCCTGGGCAACAAGAGTAAAACTCCGTCAAAAAAATAAGTAAATAAAAAATAAAGTGCTGATTATATATGGGAATTATTACTAATTGAGTATCTCTAACATGTCACTTAATCTCTTTGTTTCTCAGTTTTCCTGTATCTCAATTGCAGCAATAATAATATCTAACTTAAAGATTAGTAAATGGCCTAAATTAGGTAAAGAGCTTCAAAACAGTTAAAGCACAACATTTTCAATATATGTCAGGTATTTTTATTTTATATGTATCAGACTCTAATTTTATTTCATACCCGTAAGAACCTATGAGTTAAGTACTATTATTATTGCCATGTTACAGTTGGGTAAACATGGGCTAAAAAAGGTAACATAATGGTAGAACCACAAGTTAAATCTAGTTCTCTAACATGAGGACCTATAATCTATACCTCAAAAGGCATTTTCTATAAGAACAGAGAAAGACAGATCTCCATTAGAGGTAGTTAATTACTTTCTTTATGTTTATGATATAAACCATTAATTTATACTGTTTTCTACAGCATCACATGAGTACACATGTGTGGCCAACTTGTGGGAATAGCTGGATTTTAAACACCGGTCACTGAAGTGAGTACGCTCAATTGTATTTGAAGTCAGTGCACTCAGCTGTATTATAAGCCAATGCTTAATTTTGAAGAAAAACAACACATAAAGATAGCATGAGTTGAATATTTCCCATCTCTTTCTACCACCTTCAAGAGGCATGCACATTTTCTTTCTGTCTCTGGTTGAGAACAGCTGGTTTTTAAAGATTGACTACTTAAGCTATACTACATGGCATGGTAACTATTTCATGAGAATTTTCTTACCACCCATATTATCCTTTAATCATTTGTTTGTGTTAATATCATGATGCATTCATTCAACAAATACATATGTACTGCCTACTCTCTCACTTACCCTGTTATTAGTACTGAGGGAATAGCAGTTAACAAGATGTCTCATGGACCCTACATTCTGAAGGGGCAAGGACAAATGTGAAATTAATTATTCACCTAACTTATATGTACAAAAAATCATTTGAGCTTATTTTCAAATGAAAAGGAAGAAACTTCCTGTAAAATGTGGGGGAAAAAGTTATAGACAGAAGCACAGTTAGTGCAAAGACCCTTAGGTGGAAGCACAATTGGTGCATTTAAAGAAAGAAACTGGGGCAAGTTCTCATGATATGTTGTTGGTAAGAGGAGAGTGACAGAGGGAGCAAACCAGGAGCCAAATCATTATGGTTTGAAAGAAAAGAAATTTACATTTTCTTTCATTTGTGGGATAAGTTATATTGACAAAATATACTGGAATTTACAGGTGCATGCTGAGAATAGGATGGCAGTTTGCTTGCCAAATCCATGTCACTTTGCTCTGGCTCTACCCTTTGGAATCACTGTCTAGTTGGCCTTTTCACAGCAGGCATGTGCTTTTGTCAGGGTATGGAGATTTGGGGTCCTTGTTTTTTATGCCCTTTCATTCTCCCTTTTCTGAATAAAGCGGGGCTACTCCAGACAGATTTTTACTTAGCACCTCAATATATTTTCATTAGGATAACAATTTATCGTTCTTTCAATATACTCATCAGTTACTTTAAAATACTCTCACATGCAACATTATTTTTCTTTGGTAGAAGATTAAGATGAATGATCTGAATAAATATGGTTACACTTATGGGAATTTCTTGAGGGAACATGAACTAGTTCGTATATGCAAAAGACCACTATAAAATTAACACTTAATCACATATTGCTTATCGAAGCCATCTACTGCCTTAAAAATTTTTATTTAAAATTCATAAAGAAGCTTTCAGTCACCAAAGAAGTCACAGAATTTTCTCCTGTGACTCAAGGTACCTTTTAGTGATGAAACAAACATAGCCTGTGCTTCTTCCCCCTCCTAAGAAAGGCAGCTACAGCTCCTTCTCTTTGATCTGACATATTTTTCAAGCTTGGAAAAAATCAGGTGAGATGGAAAAAAATGTATTCAGGCAAGTAAAATATTGTTTATCACACAAATACATTTAACATCTTAGAAGAAAATAGACATTGTTAGAATATGATAACAATTCTGAAGATGGGTTATGTTCTGAAAAGACTTCAATGGAAAATGTTGATGGTGTTTATTAAAGGTTATTTATTGATTTTTTCATTGAAAATTCTACTATTATAATGAATTTCCTGTGCATGAACTAAGCCTGATCTGTCTGCCGTATATCAGAAGCCAGCGAATGCTACTGAGGGATTTTAAGGGATTACTTAACACACCCTGGCAACAATCCAAAGTTAACCTGTTCCTGTAAAGAAATATCACATTTAGGGAAGTAAATAGATGCTACTATGTAAAGAGAAGAAAGGTGAAAGAAAATATAATAAATATAACTTCTACAAACACCAGAATTTAAGGGATCAGCTTGGAAAATAAAAGTTTTTTAAAATTTGGTAAATTGGCCAGGCGCGGTGGCTCAAGCCTGTAATCCCAGCACTTTGGCAGGCCGAGACTGGAGGATCACAAGGTCAGGAGATCGAGACCATCCTGGCTAACATGGTGAAACCCCATCTCTACTAAAAATACAAAAACTTAGCCGGGCGTGGTGGCAGGTGCCTGTAGTCCCAGCTACTGGGGAGGTTGAGGCAGGAGAATGGCGTGAACCCAGGAGGTGGAGGTTGCAGTGAGCTGAGATGGACCACTGAACTCCAGCCTGGGTAACAGACTGACACTCCATCTCAAAAAAAAAAAAGAAAAGAAAAAGAAAAAAAAAAAAAGGAAATCATGTAACCCATAATAACATTTCAGTATTTTAATTCAGCATACTTTAGTTGATATTGTATGGGTTTCAACTAACAGGCACCAATTTGGGATAGTTCAACTGTCAGAGGCGTTTGAGCTAGAGTAGCTCCATCTTGAATAGGGACTGGGTAAAATAAGGCTGAGACCTACTGGGCTGCATGCCCAAAGTGTTAGGCGTTTTTAGTCACAGGATGAGAGAGGAGGTCAGCATAAGATACAGGTCATAAAGACCTTCTTGATAAAACAGCATGTGGCAAAGAAGTCAGCCAAATCCCACCAAAACCAAGATAGCGATCAAAGTGACCTCTGGTCATCCTCAGCGCTTATTATACACTAATTATAAAGCATTAGCATGCTAAAAGACACTCCCACCAGCACCATGCCAATTTACAAATGCCATAGCAATGTCAGGAAGTTACCCTATATGGTCTGAAAAGGGGAGGAACCCTCAGTTCTGGGAATTGCTCACCCCTTTCCCAGAAAACTCGTAATAACCCATCCTTTGTTTAGCGTATAATCAACAAGTAACTATAAGCATAATCAGTTGAGCCACAGATGTTACTGCTCTGCCTATGTAGTAGCCATTATTTTGTTTCTTCGCTTTCTTAATAAACTTGCTTTCACTTTATGGACTCTACCCAAATTCTTTCTTGCAGAAGGTCAAAGAACCCTCTCTTGGGGTCTGGATCAGAACAGCTTTCTACACAACCAGTAAAGGAATTTGATAGAAGGATGCTGGGGCAATCAAAGCTAAAAGCAAAGGATAGTCTTGGTGAATAAGAACTAGGAACTGGAAAATCAACAAGGACTAGAGAGTAATTTCTATTGATCTTACATGACTCTGCTTTGCACCTCTGATTCATTCTTTCTTCTGAAGATTAACTTTACTTTCTCTACATCTTCATGCAAATCTATATTATTATATTTATAGCATTATCATGAAATCTAAACACCAATCCCAAAGTCTTTTGAGAGAGCAGCTGTTTGCCTAGACGAGAGCATTTGTAGATCTCTATTCCAATAATTTATCACTAAGAGTTTATAATTACATCATACAAACATTGGCAGAAGACTAATATCTGTAGTGAAAAGTATTTTCTCATTGATAAAGAAATTGTAAAATCAACCTTACTGTCCTATATGCAGAACAAGATATTATGTGCTCAAATCTAATATTAGAGTTCATATGTATCTATCACAATCAGGCAGTAATAACCTCTTTGAAGTAGGTTTATTGCAAACAAATCAAGATGAGAATGTATGCCCTTCAAAAAAAATCTATTCTCAAGTGTTTTATATTTTAATAAAAATCCTGAGCTAATAAAAATTTGAACGTGCTGATTTGTCTCCTTTCTCAGTTTTGGTGTCATGCCTCAACCAGTACCAGGCCCCCTGTCCCCATGGCCTGATCTGCTTGAAAGCGGGAAGCTGCACTCTGCCTTGTTACCTCAGAGGACAGCTTGAGCATTGATAATTCTCATTATTGGTTAAGAGCCCATCACTTTCTTTTGTTCTTCATTTTCTGAGGCCCTTTTGAACAGACAGGTAAGCGTGTGGTGTTAACATTTCCAGACCTATGCGTGAATGTGTATTATGATGCTAATTGCCCAGGTATTTCAATATTTGGAGGATAGCCACTAAAGAAATTTAGAATTACCAAGGCCACTTTATACTTTTTAATAAGCAAGTATGCTCATTTGAGAGAAATGTTTGAACAAAAAGGAAAGAAATCATCATGAGGAGATTGTCTTTTCTGTCTTTAAAATAAAGAGATCACTTAAGAAGGAGGTTACTTTACTAAATAAAATGTAACAAATCTTTGTGTGTGTGTGTGTATTATATGTGTGTGCGCCTGTGTGCGTATATGTGAAAATAGATTTCCTGCATCTAACCATCCTATTAAGAAGGGGTAACATTTTAGAAGAATTATCTGAAGCTGGCTCCTCTTACTTCTTTGCCCACTTGTTTCTATTTCCTTCCCTACTTCTTTTTCCATTCTCTTAAAAAGTTTTGCACAGCAGTCTAACAAAAATATTTTTGTGAGCAGACAGAAGAGAAGCCTCTAGCAATCATATCCCCAACAGGAACACCAATTAAACAACTATCTACACAAGGAAATATCTCCATAAGAACCAAAAATCAGGTGGGCAATCAGATTCCTGGTTTAGAGGCACTGAAGAGGGTAGGAAAGGCTGTCTTGAATTGCTGGCGTCACCCTTGCTGCATCCCCAGGCAGCAGCAGCCTCATGGCACAAAGTGCGAATCATTTTACTTAGGGGAAGGAAAGTGCAGTGATTGTGGGACTTTGCTTTGGAACTCCATGCTGCCAGTCATAATGGAAAGTAACATGGGGCAGAATTCAACCAGTGCCCACAGAGGGAGCATTTAGATAGGCCCTAGCCAGAGGTAAATTGTCCAATTCGGCGGTCAGAACCTGAGTTCCGGCTAGCCATGCCACTGCAGGCCAAAGCACTCTAGGATCCTAAATAAATTTAAAAGGCGGTCTAGGCCACAAGGACTGCAATTCTTGGGCAAGTCCTAGTGCTGTACTGGGCTCGGAGCCAGTGGAGTTGGGATTCACATGACCTAGTAAGACACCAGCTTGGGGCAGCCAAAGGAGTGCTTGTATCAACCCTCCTCCATTCCAGGCAGCACAGTTCTCAGTCTTGGGAGAGACTGATTCCTTCCGCTTAAGAAGAGGAGAAGGGAGAGTAAAGAGGACTTTGTCTTGCACCTTGAATACCAGCTCAGTCACAGTAGGACAGGGCACTAGACAGAGTTGTGGGGGCCCATCCCAGGGCCTAAACCCTGGATGACATTTCTGGACACATCCTGGGCCATAAGGGAACCTACTGCCTTGAAAGGAAGTACCTAGTTCTGACAGGATTTATCACCTGCTGACAAAAGAGCCCTTGGGCCTTGAATAAACCAGACAGTACTTTCTGTGGGCCTTGCCTGAGATCCAGTGCAGTGCTGGCTTCAGATGTGACCCAACACATTCCCAGCTATAATGGACATGCGGAAAGACTCTTGCTTGAGAAAACGAGAGGGAAGGATAAAGGGGACTTTGCCTTATAGCTTGGGTACCAGCTCTGCTGCACTTAAGATAGAGCACCAAGGGGCCTCTTGAGGTTTCTAATTCCAGGCCTTGGTCTGGGATGGTGACATTTCTGGATTCTGTGGGTCAGAGGAGAACCCACTGCCCTGAAGGGAGAGACTCAGGCCTAGTAGCATGTAGCACAAACTGATTGAAGAGCCCTTAGGCCTTGAATGAACATCAGTTACAGTCAGGCAGTGCTCACCACAGGCAGTGGTGACCATGGGGAGAAACTCCTTCTTGAGGAAAGGAGAGAGAAAAGTGGGAGGAACTTTGCCTTGAGGCTTGAGTGTCAACTCAGCTGCAGTGGAATAGAGCAACAAGTAGATTTCTAAGGTTCCTGACTCCAGACCCAGGGCTCACAGTTGTTTCTGGACCCACTCTGGAGCAGGAGAAAGGGGAGCTCACTGTCCTGAAAGGAAGAACAAGCCTGGCTGAATTCACAATCTCATGAGTGAAGAAAAAAATGCAAAAGATCAACAAAACAAAAAGCTGGCTTTTGAAAAGATAATATTGACAAACTTTTAGCCAGACTAAGAAAAAATGAGAGAAAACCTGAAGAAATAA
The DNA here is from genome assembly GCF_003255815.1 of Theropithecus gelada. Classification (NCBI taxonomy): domain Eukaryota; kingdom Metazoa; phylum Chordata; class Mammalia; order Primates; family Cercopithecidae; genus Theropithecus; species Theropithecus gelada. The sequence goes on along the minus strand of NC_037671.1, from coordinate 93,432,694 downwards.
ATTCAGAGATGAAAAAGGAGATATTACAACTGATAGCACAAAAATTCAAAGGTTCATTAGGGACTACTATGAGCAACTATATGCCAATACACTGGAAAACCCATACAAAAATGGGTAAATTCCTAGACACATAAAACCTACCAAGATTGAACCATAAAGAATCCAAAACCTAAACTGACCCAAAACAACTAACGAGATTGAAGTCACAATAAAAAGTTTTCCAGCAAAGAAAAGTCTGGAACCCAATGGCTTCATTGCAGAGTTCTGTCAAACATTTAAGAAGAATTAATACCATTACTATGCAAACTATTCAGTAAAATAGAGAAGGAGGGAATACTTTTAACTTCATTCTATGAGGCTGGTGTTATCTTGATATCAAAATCAGACAAAGACACATCCAAAAAAGAAAACCATTGGCTAATATCTCTGAAGAACACTGAAGTAAAATTCCTCAATTCAGCAAACTGAATTCAACAACACATTAAAAAGATATTCATCATGACCAAGTGGGATTTATCACAGGAATGCAAAGAGGGTTCAAAATACACAAATCAATCAATGTGATATAAACAGAATGAAAGAGAAAAAATGGAATCGTTTAAGTTGATGCTGAAAAAGCGTATGTTAAAATTCAATATCCCTTTATGAGAAAAACTCAAAAAACTTGGGATAGAAGGAACATATCTTAACACAGTTAAAGTCATATATGACAGAAAAACAGCTAGCATTATAGTGAATGGAGAAAGACTGAAAGCCTTTTCTCTAAGATCTGGAACAAAACAAGAGTGTCCACTTTTACCACTCTTAGTCAGCAGAGTGCTAAATATCTTAGCAAGAGCAATCAGACAAGAGAAAAAAATAAAGGATATCCAAGTTGGGAAGGAATAAGTCAAATTATGCTTGTTTGCAGATAATATGATCTTATATTTGGAAAAAACTAAAAACTCCACCAATAAACTACTAAAACTGAAAAACAAATTTAGTAAGTTGCAGGATGCAAAACAAATATACGAAAAATCAATAGGATTTCTATATGCCTACAGCGAAAAATCTGTAAAATAAACCAATAAAGTAATTCCATTTACAATATCTACAAATGAAATTAAATACTTAGGAGTAAACTTAACCAAAGAAGTGAGAAAACCCTACAATGAAAACTATAAAACACTAATGCAAGAAATTGAGGAGAACACAAAAAGGTGAAATGATATTTCATGTTCATGGATTGGAAAAATCAATATTGTTAAAATATGCACATGACCCCAAGTAATCTACAGATTCGGTGTAATCTCCATCAAAACACCAATAACATTCTTCCCAGGAATATAAAAAAAATTCTAAAATGTATATGAAACCAAAAAAGACCCAGAATAGCCAAAGCTATCCTGAGCAAAAAAGAACAAAACTGAAGGAGTCACATTACCTGACTTCAGATTATACTGCAGAGCTATAGTAAACAAAACAGCATGATATTAGGCATGAAACTAGACCCATTAGCCAATGGAACAGGATAGAGAACCCGGAAAAAGATTGATACTACAGTGAATGCATTTTTGACAAAGATGCCAAGAACATACATTGGGGAAAAGACAGTGTCTTCAGCAAATGGTTTTGAGAAGATAGATATCCATATGCAGAAGAATGAATCCAGACCCCTATCTCTCACCATATACAGAAATTAAATCAAAGTAGACTAAAGTCTTAAATCTAAAACCTCAAAATATGAAAGTACTAGAAGAAAATATTGGGGAAACTCTCCAAGACATTGCTCTGGACAAAGATTTGTAAGCAATATCTCATAAGCATAGGCAACCAAAGCAAAAGTGAAACATGGGGTTACATCACTTTAAAAAGCTTCTGCATAGCAAAGGAAACAGTCAACAAAGTCTAGAGACATCCTACAGAAGGGGAGAAAAATATTTGCAAACTATCCATTTGACAAAGGATTAATGACAGTATATAAGGAGCTCAAGTCAATAGGAAAAAAGCTAATAATCTGATTTTAAAATGGCAAAACATCTGACTAGACATTTCCAAAATAAGATGTACAAATGGCAAACAGACATGTGAAAAGGTGCTCAATATCATTGATCACCAGATAAATGTAAATCAAAACTACAATGATATATTATCTCACTCCAGTTAAAATAGCTTTTATCTGAAAGACAGGCAATAAGGAATGCTGGCAAGGATATGTAGAAAGGAGAACCCTCATATGCTGTTGGTGGGAATGTAAATTAGTACAACCACTATGTAGAACAGTATGGATATTCCTCAACAAGCTAAAAACAGAACTATCATATTGACCAGAGATACCACTCTAGATATACACCTATAAGAAAGGAAGTCAGTATGTGGAAAAGATATCTACACTCCCACGTATATTGCAGCATTATCACAATAGCCGAGATTTGGAAGCAACCTAAGTGACCATCAAGAGATGAACGGACAGAAAAAATGTGGTATGTATAAACAATGGAGTACTAGGTAGCCATGAAAAAGAATGGGAGCCTGTCATCTGCAAAAACATAGGTCAAACTGGAGGACATTATGTTAAGCAAAGCAAGCCAGGCAGAGAAAGACAAACTTTACATGTTATCACTCATTTGTGAAAGGTAAAATTAAAACAATTGAACTCATGGGGAGAGAGAGAAGAATTGTGGTTACCAGAGGCTGAGGTGGGGAATGAGGTCAGCGGGGATTAATGAGTACAAAATATATAGCTGGAATGAGTAAGGTCTAGTATTTGATGGAACAACAGCGTGATTACAGTCAACAATAATTTATTGTACCTTTTAAAGTAACTGAAAAAGTATAATTGCAATGTTTGTAACACAAAGAAATAAGTGGTTGAGGTGATGGATTTACCCTCATTTACCCCAATGTGATGATAACACACTATATGCCTGCATCAAAATATCTCATACACCCCATAAATATTTACACCTGTTAGGTATGTATCCATAAAAATTTAAAAATTGAAAATGTTAAAAATCCTGTCACTATTTGTGCAATCTAGGAATATATAGTCCAGGTAAATAGTAAACTATTAAAAAAAGAAAAAAATTAAACTGCATTTCTTTCGCTTCAAAATGTTGCTTAATAATGTTAAATTTGCACCTGTGACTTAAAGAAAAGAATAAGATGATTTAAATATTTTCAAAATCTTAACATTTGGGTTACTAACAAATAAATACATTTTGTTATTAGAATTATCTTTTACATACCTGAAAAATAGACAAGTTGTCAAAATAAGCTAATATTTTTCTTAAAGTCTAATTTTTTTAGATGTTATTATATAAAATTAATCTCCATATAATCTAGTTTATCTGGGACTAATATCAAACTTCACATAATTTGAAATTTATAAATTACTGTAACAGTTTCATGTTTCAAATAAGTTATTTTTTTTTCCGAATTTTGCTTAAAATGTCAAAAATATATAATTGTGCTTAAATAGAATTGTAATAGTGGATGTCTTTTTTTTCCCAGACGGAGTCTCTCTCTGTCACCCAGGCTGGAGTGCGGTGGTGTGATGCTCACTGCAAGCTCCGCCTCCCGGGTTCTCACCATTCTCCTGCCTCAGCCTCCCAGGTAGCTGGGACTATAGGTGCCTGCCACCACGCCTGGCTAATTTTTTGTATTTTTTAGTAGAGACAGGGTTTCAGTGTGTTAGCCAGGATGGTCTCGATCTCCTGACCTCGTGATCCATCCGCCTCGGCCTGCCAAAGTGCTGGGATTACAGGCGTGAGCCATCGCGCTCGGCCAATAATAGTGAATGTCTTTTAAAAAATGTTTAATTTCATTTCTTATCATGTCAAATATTATAGTGGCTTCATGTGTAGTCGTAAATCATAATTTTTATATCCTTAGTTAAATGTAACAACTTCCACTAATATTAAATTGTATTAATTAATAAATAGTGGTTGTTTAATTGAATACATTTGAAGTAAGAAAAATATTTAAAATATTACTAAACTTAGTTTTAGTTTTATCCTTATTCTTATTCATTGCAGAAGAGAAAAAAGGTTACCAGGATCTTCAAATGCCTTTGGGTGATGTTATATCTGCATTTATGTATTTGAAAAAGATAATACAAAAAAATTGCCCTTGAAGAAAAGAGGTAAGACATAAATTTCCTACTTTCTAGATTTGCCTTACTCTGAAGGAACAAATTATTGGTTATTTTGATTAAAGATGTTAGATTCTAAAAGTGCTTGAAAATACTAAGTATAGAAATTACAGGCACAGGCCAGGCACGGTGGCTCATGCCTGTAATCCCAGCACTTTGGAAGGCTGAGGCGGGCAGATCATGAGGTCATGAATTCGAGATCAGCCTGCCTGGCCAACATCGTGAAACCTCATCTCTTCTAAAAATACAAAAATTAGCTGTGCATGGTGGCATGCATCTGTAATCCCAGCTACTGGGGAGCCTGAGGCAGGAGAATCACTTGAACTCAGGAGGTGGAGGTTGCAGTGAGCTGAGATTGTGCAACTGCGCTTCAGCCTGGGTGATAGAGCAAAACTACATCTAAAAAAAAAAAAAAGAGAGAGAGAGAGAGAGAAATAAACTACAGGCACAAAAATATCCACAAGATAGAATGCTTAATTTGTAGTTTTCTTAAGGAACCCATCATATTTTAATAAGATTAAATAATGAATAAAAAATATGCATTATTTTAGATAATATGCTGATAATGTCAATTATATTTTAAAGTTGAAGTCATTGTTTAATTTTACCATGCATCTAAATAACTATGTATTTGTATATGTCTAAACTCATATATATAAATTTATATAGAGATTGCGATTGCAAATATGAATATAAATAATAAAAATGACTGAAAACAATAAAAGATGTTAAATATTATAACAACTTTGACTCAGTGTAATAGCTTTACTAAAAAGAGAAAAGGTTTGTAGATCCCTCCCTGAAAAATATTATTAGGTAAATACATAAAAGGAAAATTAGAATCTTTTTCTATGAAATTATCAAGTCATTATCTGCCCATATAGAGATGCTTCATTTTCATTACCAAAGTATTTTGTTAATTCTCAGTACTTCTATAATATTCTTGGACTGAATTATTTTACACTTCATCTTAGCCAAAAGGCTGAGAAGCAATGAATAGTACTATTTTTAAGTGTTCTGATTTTGAAGAATATAATTTAAATTGGTAAAAATCATTGTTTCTTATTGATAGCCCTTATTTCTTACTTTGAATAAATATGGCTTATCTCTGTGTTTTGTCTTCCTTGTCAAGTGTTTCTTTTTATGTGTTTCTAAAATTCAGTCACCAAGTTTAGAATAATAAATATCTGTAGATTTCTAGAAATGTCTACCAGATACCAAAATGATTGCTTCCTTCCTTGTATGAAAGAAAGATGATAAAAGTAATCAGGTTTGTTTGGCATTTCAATTCTCATAGTTCACTATGAATAAGCAAGATATATTAATAGAAATAAGTTGTAATGATTGGATCATTTTTAGTTCAAAAGCATATTAATGTTTAGGCACAAAGATTGGCAAAATATTTGTATATGAATGGACTTATGTCTCTAAATTGTATATACTAGTCATTCAGAGACCATTATCAACCCTTGTATATCTTATGCCATAAATCAAATGGTCCTAGACAACTGTCAATATCCTCACCATGAATAATATATTCTTACTACTAGAGCAATCCTCTACTACCTGTTTATAAACTAATTGTATGTTATCCCTCAGAAGAGGTCTCCAATCTCTTTGACTTTGATAATGGTGGCTAATAATTTCTTACCAAGGACAATTTCATTCTATCCCCATGGCATAGATAAATTATCTGCAATCTTAAGCCAACATTCATAGGGCAATTTTATTCAAAATTCCTGAGTTTGTTTCTGGCATATGTCACATCTGTCAGGCTAATAACTCAGCAAAGCAGTAAAATGAAGAACAAAGGTCTATCTGGATATTGAAAGAGAGATTTATTCATATGAAAATGTGTTACTTACCATTGTGTATTTTCTGAATGGCTTATTTTCATCTTCTAGACTTTGTATTTCCAACATGGTATATACCAAATTACCTATTCAGTGACTAAGGTATCCATTTTATAGGGACTGTGCTCAAAGTGCTTTGTAAAACATTGTCTATCATTAAGAAACACTGCATTCTTAATTACCTTCTTATAGGCTTTATCTCCAAATACAGCCAAATTGGGGTTGGTGCTTCAATATAAGAATTTGGTGGAGGGCACAATTTAGTTTATGAATGGTCAAATGCTTTAATGATTTAAGGCAGTATACTTATGTTTATAGCAAGTCCAAGTGGCTTTTCTCAAGGATAAACTCCTGGAACCCCTGAATGACCTTCATCCTGTAGAACTAGTTCTACCAAAATGATACCAAGATAAGACTGGTTTTAAATTTTGTTGAAATGGCCCTTAGGTACTATTAACTACAGATGTGGTCATTAAATCACAAGGATTAGATATCTAGACTCATATTTCCAAACTCAAAATAAATCATAGCATTCCCCTAACCTACAGTCTTTATGACTCAGAGATAAATAATTGAGAATCTCTTAAGATACTACAGAGAAAATAGCATCATGAAGAAGACAGGTTTCTCAAGAACCTTGGATATAGCAGCAAACCTCCATATATAAACAGCTTTTACCCAAAAGATCCCTGGACAAAGATCCCCATATGCCAAGAATCACTGACTGTCAGACAGTTTTTTATCTCATTCTCCTTATTTTCATAGTAGTTATTTTCCCCTTCTGTTAGTTTAAGATTTTAAACTATTAATTATCAAAATGGGAAACTTAAAGATGAAGATGAAACCTTTGTTATAACAGTATGTGACTTGTGATTCAAAATTATAATAAATAATAATAATGAGGAGGAAGAGGAAGGAGAGGGAGAAGAGGAAGAGAAGAAAACCTGGCCATTGTGCCACTCTCTAAATTACTTATTTCTGAGAATTCAGATGGAGCTTGGGAGTAAAACCTTCTTAAAACTCCAAAAAATAGTTACATAAGAAGGATCTATTTATAATCCTACTTCGTGTGTTTCTTGGTATCCCATGCTATGCTATATCTGGCCCAAAGTTTTAAATGTTTTACACAACTGATAACTTGGATTGATGATTAAAATCACCATAGAAAACCAGAAATCACATGAAAAACTAGTGATTGTGCTCAAGACTCTAATAGCTTCTAAGATCACAGAAAGCTATTGTTCTTCAGGCTCAGAAACCAAATGGTTGAAATAATCTAGATTCTGAAATTTAGTTTAAGCATATTGGCCCTGAGGCCCATGCTAGCCCAAAGAAAGAAACATGAAAGATTCTAACGGCCTAAAATAATTATTCCACTGTGACCTTATCATCTAACTGTTTCTTCCCAGCCCTCTTGTTAAACCCAAATTATCTGAGCAATGGTGCTAAACTGACTCCCGTCCTGCTGCCCAACATCCTGTCCTGTAATTAATCCAACCTAAGCTGTCTTTTAGAGAAGTCTACTTCTTGGCAAATGTTTTGAACAAATAAAGTTAAAAATCGTTAATAAACAATAAAGATTTGTATTTTATAAATTATTTTTTCTGCTTTTCTGCTTTATACTTCAAGGCTAACAGCAAGACATGATTTGTTTACTTAAAACTTGCAAAAGTCATGTTTAGAATATCTGCGCTTACTTGGGTTATTGAAACACAAGACCAAATGGAGAAGGGGATAAAAATGGTTTTTCAGATGATTACTAAAATTTTCGTGATGAGGATCTGAGACTATAAGTATAATTTCATCTGTTACCATAAATTATATCCTATACATGCTAAAGAGATAGATCCACTGTCTTACCTCATTCAGCTGATTTTTACTGAAGACATTGTGTAAGCAAGCGCTGACGTAAGCTCTTGGGATTCAACAGTGAACAAAGCAGGCAAACATCATTGCCCTCCTGAGACTTACAATCTATCAGAGGAAGACAGATAAAACACAAGTAACAAAAAATACGTGCTGGGCAACATTATAGAGCCAGATGCCAGGAAAGTACCAATATAATGATTGCTGTCATGGAGTTTCATTCAATTTAATGGATTCATAAGAAGTTTTATTTTATTCTTTATTTATTTTTATTTTTTAACTATTTTTGAAAATAATTTTAAATTTACAGGAGGTTGCAAAGGTAGTACAGAGAGGATTTCTCCCGATTTACTCAGATGATTAAAATTTACAAAATTTCAGTGCAATATCAAAATCAGAAACTAGACATTGATACAATGTATGGACATGTCATTTTATCACATGTGTAGATTAGTGTAAACACCTCTGAAATCAACAGGCAACAAATTACTTCACCACAAAGATCTTCCTCTGCTATCCCTTTATATTCATGTACATTCCCTCCCCCTGCATGGTCCCTAAACCCTGGCAACTACAAATCTGTCTTCTAGCTCTATAATTTTATTATTTCAAGAATGATATGTAAATTGAAGCATGCAGTTTTTGACTGTTTAAATTTCCTCTTTTCATTTAGCGTGATGCCCTTGGTATCCATCCAAGTTGTGTTAGGTATCAGTAGCTTTTTAATTACTGCGTAATGTCCAATGGTATGGATGGTCACATTTTGTTTACCCATTCACCCACTGAGGACGATTTTAGTTGTTTCAAGGTCTTAGCTATTACAAATAAAGCTGCTATGAACATTCATGTAGAGACTTTTATGTGTACACAGTTTTCATATCTCCTGGATAAATACAATGGTTGAGTCCCATGGCAGTTCCATGTTAATTTTCATAAAAAATTGCCAAACTGTTTTTGACAGTGGCTGTACTATTTTACATTTCTACCAGCAAAGTTTGAGAACTTCAGTTCCTCTGAATCCTCACTAGCACTTGATTCTATCACTATTTTTTTTTCTTTGTTGTAATTTTAGCCATTCTAATAGGTATATGGTGGTATCTCATCATGGCTTAACTTGGATTTCCCTAAGTACTAATGATGGTGAACATTTTTTCATGTACTTATTTGCCAATAGTATATCCTAATTGGTGAAGTGTCTCCTCATATCTTTTTCTCATTTCTAATTGATTTTTTTAACAGTTGAGTTTTGAGAGTTATTTATGATATATTTTATATATGAGTCGTTTGTCAAGTAGGTGATTTGTAAATTATTTTCATCTGTAATTTGCCTTTTCATTCTCTCAAGTGGGAATTTCACATACATTTTAAAAAATTTTGATAAATTCCAATTTATCAACTTTTATGGACCCTGTGTTCAATGTCAAGTTTAAAAACTCCTCACTCGGCCCTAGGCTCTAAACATTTCTCATCTATTAGTCCTAGGAATTTTTTTTTTTTTTTTTTTTTTTTTGAGACGGAGTCTCGCGCTGTGTCACCCAGGCTGGAATGCAGTGGCGCGATCTCGGCTCACTGCAAGCTCCGCCTCCCAGGTTCACGCCATTCTCCTGCCTCAGCCTCCGAGTAGCTGGGACTACAGGCGCCCGCCACCTCGCCCGGCTAGTTTTTTGTATTTTTAGTAGAGACGGGGTTTCACCATGTTAGCCAGGATGGTCTCGATCTCCGGAATTTTTTTTTTTTTTTGCTTTTTTGGTAAGTAAATTTATTGGGGATTTGTATTAGTCTATTCTGATACTCCTATAAAGAAACACCTGAAACTGGGCAACTTGCAAAGAAAAGAGGTTTAGTTGGCCCACGGTTCTTCAGACTTTACAGGAAGCATGACTTCCCCAGTCATGCTTCAATCATGGTGGAACAACATTGAATCATGGTGGAAGGGTAAGCAGGCACATCTTACATAGTGGAAGAAGAGGTAATAGAGTGAAAGGGGGACAACCAGATCTAGTGAGAACTCACTCAATATAATGAGAACAGCAAGAGGGAAATCTGCCCCCATAACCCAGTCTACCTCCCACCAGGCCACTCCTCCCACACTGGGGATTACAATTTGACATGAGAATTGAGTAGGGGCACAAATCCAAACCAGATCAGAATTTTTTCATACACAATTAAGTTATCTACAAATTACAACAGTTTTCTTTCTTTCTTTCTTTCTTTTTCTGATCCATATGGGTTTTGTTAATTTTTCTTGCCTTATTGGATAGAACTTTCAGTACTAGCTTGAATAAAAGTGATGAGGGTGGATGCCTATGCTTGTTCTTAATCTTAAGGAGAAACTATTCCATTTTTTGTTATGCAGTTCTACAGGATTAGATATAGATTTTTTAAGATTTCTTTTTTTTTTTATCAAGTTGAAGAAATTTCCTTTATTTCTAGTTTTCTGATAGGGTTATATTTACTTGTTTTTAAAATGAATAATTGTTCAATTTAGTCAAATTTCACTTGTTTGACATGCAATTGATGTCATGTTTTTCATAATTCTGTGTGTGTGTGTGTGTGTGTGTGTGTGTTTAAATTTAGCCTATAAAAATGGTTGACAGCCCGGCATGGTGGCTCACGCCTGTAATCCCAGCACTTGGGAGGCCGAGGCTGGTGGATTGCCTGAGCTCAGGAGCTCGCAACCAGCCTGATTCACAAGGTGAAACCCCATTTCTACTAAAATACAGAAAAAAAAAAAAAAAAAAAAAATTGGCCGGGCATGGCGGCACGTGCCTGTAGTCCCAGCTGCTCGGGAGGCTGAGGCAGAAGAATTGCTTGAACCTGAGGGGCAGAGGTTGCAGTGAACCGAGATTGCGCCATTACACTCCAGCCTGGGCAACAGAGCAAGACTCCATCTCAGACAAACAAACAACAACAAAAAACAAACAAACAAAAACTCAAACCCAAAACAATGATTGACTACATTTATTGATTTTCAAAGATTGCACATTTGTGGAATTTCTGAAATAAATTCCACTTGGTCATGATGTAGAATCCCTTTCATATATCACTGAATTCTATTTGCTAATATAGTCATACCTTGGATACTGAAATCTGTGGATGCTCGAGTCTCCAATATAAAATGGTGTAGAACTTGCATTTAATCTATGCATATCCTCCTGTATACTTTAAAGCATTTCTAGATAACTTATAATACCTAATATAATGTAAATGCTCTATAGTGTTGTACTGCATTGTATAGGAAATAATGACCAAATTCTGTACATGTTTAGTATAGAAGGAATTATTTTTTCTTTTTTTCTTTTTTTTTTTTTTTTTGAGACAGAGTCTTGCTCTGTCGCCCGGGCTGGAGTACAGTGGCCGGATCTCAGCTCACTGCAAGCTCCGCCTCCCGGGTTTACGCCATTCTCCGGCCTCAGCCTCCCAAGTAGCTGGGACTACAGGCGCCCGTCACCTCGCCCGGCTAGTTTTTTGTATTTTTTCAGTAGAGACGGGGTTTCACCGTGTTAGCCAGGATGGTCTCGATCTCCTGACCTCGTGATCCGCCCGTCTCGGCCTCCCAAAGTGCTGGGATTACAGGCTTGAGCCACCGCACCTGGCCGGAATTATTTTTTCAATATTCTTGATCCATTATTGGTTGAATCTATGGATGCAGAAACCATTAATATAGAGAACTGCCTGATTTTTGTTAAGAATTTTGCATTTATATTCATGAGATGCATTAGTTTATAGTTTTTATTTATCTTTGTTGGTGCCAGGGTAATACAGGCTCCACAGAATAAGACGGTTAAATGTTGGCTTCACTTCTATTTTCTGGAAATTAATTCATCAAATTTATATCATTTTGTTTCTAAATGTTTAGTAGAATTGCTCAATGAATTCATCAAGGCCTTGAGTTTATTTTTTTCAGGATGTTTTAAAAAGAGGTGTTCTCCTGCACAAGCTCTCTCTCTTTGCCCCCATCAATGTAAGATGTGACTTGCTCCTCCTTGCCTTCCACCATGATTGTACGGCCTTTCCAGCCATGTGGAATTGTAATTCCATTAAACCCCTTTCTTTTGTAAACTGCCCAGTCTCAGGAATGTCTTTATCAGCAGCGTGAATATGGACCAATACAGACTATTCATATTTAATGTAATTATTGATGCTAGTTCTTAAATCTTCCACTGTATTTGTTGTGTTTTTTTCTTTGTTCTCCATGTTTTTTCTTTTATTCTCTATTTTTTTTTTAACTTTTTTTTAGTGTTGCTTAAACATTTGTTAGAGTTTTATTTTGGTTTATCTTAGCGTTTTTGAGTGTTTTTCTTTATAGTTCTCTTAGTTGTTGCTCTAGGTATTAGTAAACACACACAGACACTTCAACACACACACACAACTTATGACAGTCTATTTGTGTCAACTACTTATAACAGTTCAAATAAGTTGTAGAAGTTTTATCTTCCTTAAAACCCCTCTCTGGTTCCCAATGTATAATATAATCATTTTAAATATTTATTCTTCAAACACTTAGAAATTACACAGTATTAGAAACTTTGCTTCAGCTGGCTAGCATAATTTAGAAAACTCAAAAGTAGAAGAACATTTTATAGATAGAACATTTTTGCTCTCTTGTTGTTTCTTCCTTCTTGAAACTCCAAGATTCCTGCGTTTATTATGGATTGCTCTTTAAAAAACTGTCTTTAATAATATTTTGAGGGGATGTCTGCTGATGACAAATTCTATTCATTTATCTTCATGTGAAAATGCTTTGGTTTTCCCTCATTTGTAAAGGATAGTTTTGTTAAACACACAATTCTGGACTGAAATTTCTTTTTCTTAAGGAGATCACTCCTGTTTGACTCCCTTTCCCCTGTCCCACCCATATAATGCATTGCTTCTCTCAGACTGCTTTCAAGAAGTTTCCTTTGTCTTTAGTTTTCAGAAGTTTGTCTATATGTGTTTACATGTGAATTTCTTTGGGTTTTCTTATGTGAAATTTACTCAGCTTTTACATATTGCAAACATATGTCTTGCCAGATTTCAAACAAAAAATAGTCGTTTCTGATACATTTTTAAACCCAATTCTTTCTTCTTTTATTCTAAAATTTGATAACATAAATGTTAGATGTTTTGTTGCAGTCTCTCATGTCCTGAAGCTCTATTTACTTTTTATTATATAAAGTTTACTTTCTTTCTCTTTTTCAGATGTGATCATTTCTATTGTTCGATTCTCAGGTTCACTGATTCTTTTTCTGCCCTCTCCATTGTGTTTCTGAGCTCATCCGCTTAGATATTTATTTTGACCATATGTTTTTAATTCTATAAATTTCATTGGATTCTTCTTTAAATTTATTTGCTGTTGCTTTCTCTCTTCTTTATTTGGTTCAAGTAATTGCATACTGAAGCATTTTTATATTGCCTTCTTTAAAACCTTTTTAGATAACTTTAATATTTGTACCATGTTGGTGTCTATTGGTTGCCTTTTTTCCAAATGTAAATTGTTGATGAATGATTTTTTATTGAAACATATTTTTGGAATTATAATATTAAAAATACTGATATTAATGTATATTAATATAATGTTCTAAATATAATATCTGTAATATTGTATAATTATTTAAATTTTATGTGGTAGTTGTCTTCCTCTGGCATAGCTTTGATAGAGAAACTAGGATGTCATCCTGTTATTGCTAGGTGGGTATGGAAGTACAGGTTCTCTGCGGTCATATTTCACTATGATCAACTCATACATCTTCTATGAAAAATTTCCTACCACTCATATTAGCACTTTGCATATGACATATCTCAATACCAATCCTAATCTCCAGTATCCCACCTCAATCATAAGAAAAATGTCTGACAAAAGAGTTACTTTGATAGAGTAAATTATAGAGGTTCAAACCCTCTTATTTCTACAATTAGAGGAATTGAACCAACCCTTGAGAATCCAAAATTATCTGTGCTACCCAATATACCACATCCTATAGTAAGGTCAGGTACATAAGCTATTGGATTCATGCTCCCAAAATATTGGTTATACCCTTCCCGTACTAATTATCCCTCTAGTCCAATTTTCACCTAACCTTCTAGGTGATCCAGACAACTATACTTCAGTTAACGCTCTCAACACCCTGCCCCATATTAAACCAGAGTGGTATTTCTTATTTGCCTACGCAATCTAATGATCCATCCCTAACAAATTAGGGAGTGTATTAGCTCTTGCATTCTCCATTCTCATTCTAGCAATTATCCCTATGCTTCACATATCCAAACAGCAAAGCATAACATTCAGACCATTAAGCCAGTGCTTGTTCTGAATCTCAGTGACTAACCTGTTTACACTAACAGGAATCAGGGGCAACCAGTCAAACATTCTCTTATCATCATTGAACGAATAGCATCCATTGTGTACCTCTCTACTATCCTCACCTTTGTGCCTCAAAATACCCTGAGGCTTGACCATCTTTTGACAGCAGTAAGTATGGGAACCCGTGAAGGCCTTGTTTTTCCTGAGTTGGGGTGGAAAATCAGAATCGTCCACTAGGCCTCTGCTAATATCATCCTCACTGGGAGGGTAAGGTGGTGCCTCATTAACACTTTCAGGGGGTCACCACTGATACTATAGGGGAAAGGATGTTTTTAAAAAATTTGACTCTCTACTAGCCCCCTTTTGACAGCACCTCCAAAATGGAAAGAAAAGGCCACCTTATTACTGCTGGATGGTTCTAGAAGTTTAGATTTCCTAGTCTGCACCGGCTGGCATGGCAGATAGAGTGAGGATATTCCTTAAGACTGGGCAGAAATGCAAGTGCTGACTTCCACATGGTCTTCTGTGACACCACCTCAGCAGAGAGATTACCTCATCACAGCCTAGGGGAGGTGAAATTCCAGGCTCCCCATTCAGCATTTTCTAGCCAAGACCACAGATTGTTTCTTCTTCTTTGTTTTTCTCTGTAGTGTTTGGCTGGAGTAGAGTGTCTATTGTTTAAAAGGTTGTCCGTTTTCCAGTATTTTTGTTAAAGAGAATAAGCTTTTTTTGCTTTTTGATTGTTTGTTTTGGGATATGTTTACCTGTGTCAGTTGATGTTTCTGGGTCATCAGTCTCTTTAATAACCAGTCTGGGATATAGAAAACAAAAAGTAACCTGGGAAACTCATTACCATACCATTTGTTGTGTTCCAAGGTCCCTATCTACTGCCTTTTTTCCCTCATCTTTCAGAATTTTCCTGTGTGTTTTATGTTTTACAACGAGGAAATTTAGTTGTATTTAGAGAGGTGAATACAGAAATGTTTGGCTACTTATGTTCCTTAAACAGAAATCCCTTTTATCTTTATAAACATATTTTATTTGTTTTACATTAAAATAAAGGTGAGTTTCATAGATCGTGTACTTCTGGTTTCTGGCTTCTGCCTTCATTTGTAGTATTATGTGAGGCAAATGCACAAAGAACAAAATTTTCACTTTAACATGACTGATAATACAACTTACGTTTTTGCCCAATACTTTTCAGATGGGATGTAACTAACTCCTATCCCAACTCACTAGATGTATTTAATGCATATATCTCGAGGGTAATTTTCAATATCTACTCCCATTTATTTTACTCTATTAAGTTCCACCTTCCCTGCTACAATAGCACTATTAGTTATCATTAGAATAATGATAATTAAAATAAAAGAGGTTCATGTTCAATATTGCTATATTAGGTACCTTCCCCATCTCTTATGACTTCAACTCTTTCTCCCCTGCCTTTTTATCCCATGTAGTACTGAAAGATAACTGTCCGTTTTTACTGGACACCTCTATTAGTTTAATTTCTTCTCTATTCAAAAACATATATAGCCAATACTCTCTCTAGCTGAACGTATCTTCTATTTTGTCAGATTGTTTCTATCTCACGATTGGATTGCTTGAATACACTCACATGCCAGTCACAAATTTACCTCTTCAAGATGAAGCTTCTTTTTACTTAAGGTTTTTAAATGCTAGTTTCTGATTTGTAAAATGGGGCTAATTTTAATACCTACTGAGTAAGATTTTTATGATTACTAAATGAAATTACATTTCCTTTAAAACTAAAGGTCGGGCGTGGTGGTTCACGCCTGTAATCCCAGCACTTTGGGAGGCTGAGGTGGGTGGATCACCTGAGGCTAGGAGTTTGAGACCAGCCTGACCAACCTAGAAAAACCTCATCTCTACTGAAAATGCAAAATTAGCTGAGTGTGGTGGCACATGCCAGTAATCCCAGCTACTCAGGAGGCTGAGGCAGGAGAATCACTTGAATGCGGGAGGCAGAGGTTGCGGTGAGCCAAGATCTTGCCATTGCACTCCAGCCTGGGCAGCAAAAGTGAAGCAAAACTCTGCCCATACCGCCCTACCCCCACCAAAAAAAAAAAAAAAAAAAAAAAGGAAAAAAAGAAAAAACTATGTCTAGCATGTAAACACTCAAAACATTAGTTATGGTTATTATTTTCAGAAACCCTTTAAATTCTTACTTATTCTTATTTACCTTACCAGGTCATGGAAGATACACTTTTGTTTAAACATAAGAACTCCTTTAGATTATTAATTGTTGCACACATGTGAAAATAGCCTTATACTTTATGTTATAAGAATCACAGGAAAATAATTTTGAAAGGCACATGATTTTAGTGTTAGCTTGTTATATTTTTATAATCAGTTTATTGAGATGTCTGTCTCAATAGGGTATAAACATGACATGTTTTGCATTTATTCTACTCATTGTTCTTCAATGGGCCATATATATGTTCTGTCACAGACACTTAAAATTGTCTTGAGTGGATTCCATAACTTTCTTTTTTTTTTTTTTTTTTTTTTTGAGACGGAGTCTCGCTGTGTCGCCCAGGCTGGAGTGCAGTGGCGCGATCTCGGCTCACTGCAAGCTCCGCCTCCCGGGTTCACGCCATTCTCCCGCCTCAGCCTCCGAGTAGCTGGGACTACAGGCGCCCGCCACCACGCCCGGCTAGTTTTTTGTATTTTTAGTAGAGACGGGGTTTCACCGTGTTAGCCAGAATGTTATCAGTCGAATTTAGCGTTGCAATTTTATACTGGATTCAAAGCTTTTCTGTCCTCTGTTGGCATAACATGTGGCTTAGGAGAGAGAGAATGAGAGAAGGATAGTGGTCTGCTTTTCCATTACTCTTTCATCTTCATCTTCTGGAGGTGGCCCTACAGGATGGAGGTAGGGAAGAACAATAGGGAAGTCAAAGGTTTAATTTGTAAAATTACCATACCGGGTGTGGGGCGGAACCCCTATGTGACTCTGACTTGGTCCTATTTTATCACATTTTATTGCTCTCCATTGATGGAGTGGTCTCCATCAATATGCTGTTCTTTGTGAAAGAATGAACATTTGTTTGGAGCACTACTCAACTCCACATCCATTCCATCCATTAATTAAGTCACTTTCTGCAGAGCTGCATGTGTAGCAGTGTAGGCAGCAGTGGCAGCTGCTGTTTAGCTGTCAGGTGCGAGCCCATGGTTGGCTTCAAGTAAACAAAGTGCAGAGCAGCACCAAGCCCGTCATCTGCCTTGGAACCATTTAAACTGGCACCCAAGATCAGCTGCAAGTACCATTAAAGGGAAATTGCCAGAATTGGGATCTTATATTGATAAAAACTTCCTGATTGCATTATGGTAATGGTATCAAACAAGAAAAGACACAACCAAATGACAGAGGATCTGTCCCTATTTCTAGGAAGTAATACAATTTGATTCATTGTATGGCTTCATGGTAAACTACTCCCTGTTACAACAAAACCCTCTAGTCAAAGTCCTCTGATACCAACATCTTTAATAGTAACATGCCTTCAAGCAAGATCTCCCCAAGTTTCAGTTGGGGAGATGAAAGAAAGAATGAAGCTGCAGTGCTGCTCCTTGTCATTTCTAGCACTAAACCTGGAAAAAAAAAAGAAAAAAACAAAAAAAAAAGATTCCAGAGTCTTTTAAGTTCACAAAAGTAGAAAACCACTAATGTAAGACATATTGTAAGGTTGGAGCTACAATTTGACTAATGTCAACAATGAAATCATGGAGGAAGCCCGCATCTTCTGAAGATGTGATTGATGATAAGCCAGAACCAGATAATCTCACTGAAGAAGACCTCAATTTTGTGCTGAGGAATCACTTATCTCAAAAAAATAAAATCTATAGTGACATGTACATATGGACCTTCTCACCCTTCTATTGAAATTGACTCAGCATCTTCAAGTTAAAATGCAGACAGAGGTCCATTTAAACAGGTTGTAATTTCAACAACAGCAAAACAATATTCATGCTGGCAAGAGACTTGATACATAGAACAAATACATGAAAAGGAGATGTTAGCCAGAATTGCTTAACAGCTTAGAAAAGACTTGTAGTCCTTTCTTCAGAAACAACGCAGAAAAAAATGAGTGTTAAGGAAGAAAACTTTTAAATAAAGTAACTTCTGGTAAGTTCAGTTGTTAAAGCAAAAAGTATGTATATATAGAATAAGAGGAGAAAGGTGTTGATTATGGTTCCTGGACAAGAAGCATCTCCAATAGAGTGTGAGCTCTAGCAAAGCCTGAAGAGACCTTACCTTCCATCTTCTAAACAAGCTACCAACAATATAGTTTGAATGGCTATGTCTGAAGAATAACAATCTAGAAGCAAAAATAACTACGTTAGTCTGTTTTCATTACTATAACGTAGTGCCTGATACTGGGTTAAAAAAAAAAAAAAAGGAAAAAAAAAGGATTATTTTGGTTTATAGTTCTGCAGGCTGTACAGGACACATAATGCCAGCATCTGCTTCTGGTGAGGGCCTCAAGAAGCTTGTAATCATAATGGAAGGCGAAGGGAAAGCTGGCATATCACATAGGAAGTGAGGGGCAGGGGAAATGCCAGGCTCTTTAAACAACCAGCTCTCACATGAACTCATTACTGCAAGTAAGGCACAAAACAAAAACAGGTTAAGTGTTGGAGAGTTGCAAGTACTGGCCTGCTGGTAGATATGGGGATGAGTGTACTTACCATCATCCCTTTTTACCTTGGAAAGCCTTCCCTAATTGTACATTTCCTGAAAAATGCTTGTTTGTTCACCAAAATTGTAAATATGTTGCAAGGTTGAGCTCTAGCATTTTTGGGACTAAACCAGATTGTCCCTTTACTCATGTGGGGAGAATGAGAGTACTGCCTCCAAAACCAGTAGCTATAATGCCAGTGCCACCTTCAAGCGGTCAGCTCTATCACTGCTTCCTTGCTTCTAAGGAAACTGAACGTCATTTGTATCATCCAAAACACTGTAGATTTAACATTCAGTGTTCAAAGCCAGGCTGTGCATTCTATCACCCCATTGTTACTGTACTGCCACTGCATACCTTGGAATGAATTCTACCTCAAACCAGTCAATGACATCCAGTCTTACCTGGCAGAAGATCCTGCAGTTTGAAATTTTCCATCTACTCATGAAAGATATTCTATAGAACTTGTCAAATCTTTGAAACTCGTAATATATTGCTTTCCTAAAATGGAGTTTATTACGTAACTGAAGTGTCTAATCTTTCAAGTTTATAAGCGTATTAAGTGGTTTAACCTTGAGTGTTTGTTTTGTTTTTACCACAAAAAAGTAGCTTAGGGAAAAGTTAAATTCATTAAAACATTTGAGACATTTTTATATACTGCTGTTCTAAGTATCATCATTTATAATGTAATATCATTGTTAGTAATGGTACTATAGTTTAGGGCCATGTCATTGTTATGTGTAGAGAGATACAGTGAGAGAGGCAAGTGCTACAAACTGAGTATGTTTTATCCAAATGATTGGGACCAGAAGCATTTTTAATTTTGGATTTTTTAATCTTAAAATATTTGCATTGTATTTACGAGTTAAACATCCCTAACTTGAAAATCTGAAATCCAAAATGTTCCTTTGGGCATGCCATTTGGGAATCACATCAGTTCTCAAAAAGTGTTGGATTTTGGAACATTTCAGAGTTTGGATTTTTGGGTTAGAGTTGCTTAATCCATATTATTCTAAAAGTTGAATTGTTGCTTCCAATTTTCCCAAAGATTATATAATGTTCATAATCCTCTGTGAAAACACGAGTGACCAAAAGTGCTGAGGTTGCTTAAAATTGTTATTTAATTCTGCTTTTTAAATTTTAAATGAGTTTAAGTTGAAAAGCATAATAATACCGGTCTCTTGGGTTGACTACCACTTTGGTAAAATGGCTTCCAAGTCCCTCACCTTCTGCAAAAGGTGTCCGTGTAGGATGAAAACAATTGGAATGATAATTACAAAAAATATGATCAATGTTTTTAATGTTTTACTATCAAGATATGCTTTTAAAATATATTTTGCATCAACTACATCATCACAAAATTGTACAAATTTTTTTGAAAGTATATACATAAACTATCAGAAAACAGACTTCAAACTCAAAAAATTATAAATAAACATGTCTATTCTCACATTCTAATGAATAATGTTCTCAGAAATCACTTTGCAGAAAATATACTTAGTTACGACTGAAGATAATTTTTGAAATGTAAAAATTAGATTTAGATAGTATATTTTAAAAGGCAGAATTATATAATTACAGAGATCATATGGATATACCCCAAAATAGTGTGAAACTTTTGACCTACTGTGTTTATTTCAGGGTTTTATGTGTGTGGTTTTTAAAATTATGAAGGCAAGAAGTGTCAAAAGCTTTAAAATTAAATAACAAACTGATTATTTATTTTAAAGATATGATGTATAGTAATGTTTTCAAAAATTAAAGCTTGGAAGATGGTTAGAAAAGAGTGAGTGAATGTAAAAGGGATAATAAAGATGCAAACATTCTTAGGACAAAATGAAGCTAATTCTGTAAAACAATAAAAAAACTAAAGCCTCTCTCTAGGAGACATCTATGTCTCTCACTGGTCTCATGTCTTCAGTTCTCTCTCCTGGTGAGGCGTAACCTCAGTTAAACCAGTGGCTACCGAGACAGCTCTGTTTTCTGCTTCTTTCTCTTACCATTTTCCATTCCCTCTGAGATTTTTCTTTTGTATTTAGACTCTTTATATAATCTCTTCTCACCTGCTGGGTATATGTCACTCCAATATTCATGGCACTGGAGATTCTGCACTTTAATTAGACAGCTCCTCCTCTTATAGGCATTCTGTATCACAAGTTACTCTCTTGGAAACTTCTCATATGTCCCTTGCTCCACATTTCTTTCTTTCTTTCTTTTTTTTTTTTTTTCTTTTAACAAAGGAAAAATATCTTACTCTACCTATTTTGCTTCCTTCAGAATGAATGGTCTTTTATTTTTGTTTTCTCCTACTTTTCACCTTCCATTCCTGTTGCAAAAACAGAAGTAAAAAGCGGCTGCGATGGTGTCTCGGGATTGCAGGACTGGTTCTGACATCTCATAGTAAGCCCTGGGGAGAGGTTTGCAGTGTTATGCATCTTTAAAATTAGTATGCATTTAACATGGTAACATGCAAAGTCCATTTGTAGCTTGTTAGATGTAGTTTACATGTAATTCTTACCTTTTAGTTTTATATAGAGCCATATGAAATTATAGATATTATATTTGATTTTTAATTAAAAACAACTACAACTTTCTGAGAAAGGATTATTTAATGTCGACAATTTAATTTACCAAGAACTCAGCTAACCTACAGAGCCATAATATAAAGTTTATATTTTTAAAATGATAAACAAGACTTAATCCATGGAACTTGGAGGTATATTTTAGGTTAGTTCTTTAACATCATCTGACAAGTAAAAGTTGAATATCCAGAAATCTCCTTGTTTGTGTCAGATTGGCATGTATCAGGCAGTGTCAAGCAGTGAAGTAATGAGTATGTTTCAAAGCAATATATAAATAATGCAGGTTCACTGTCACTGCAGAGGTGCAGAGGTGTGTGTGTGTGTGTGTGTGTTTTTTATTATTTCCACAATTAAGAAAAATAGGATTCTGAAGCAGAATAAAGCCCAATTAAAACAAAACATGTTAGAATTGCAATTAATATTTTTAGAACTTGTTCTCCATTTAATTAATAAGGCCAAATAATAATTGATGGTATGTGTAGCGCTCTGGGATTAAATAAATGACTTTAGGTGTTAGATCTGAGATTTAATCCCAACTCTGTCACTTGCTATCTGATGTTTGGAGAGTCAAAGACTTTTCATTCTTCTATCTATAACAATAAGACAATGTTGTCTACCTTACAATAAGGTTATAAGAATTACAGGTAATGTGAGTAAGAAACTTAGGTCAGAAAAGCAATTTCTAGCAACTCTTAGTATTGTTACAATTAAAAGGTTAGATTGGTACCACAGAAGAGAGCCACTGAGGGGAAGAGCTGGAGGGCATCTGCTAGCAACTAGAAATGATGGTATAGCCAATGATAGGATGGTATTGGCAATGATAGGATGGTATTGGCAACGATAGGATGGTATTGGCAACGATAGGATTGTAAAGAAATGATGGTATAGGCAATGATTAGGACGTTTAATCCAGTTTCACACCTTATTTGTCTTAATGATCTAGTTTGGCCAAGATGTGAAATAACTAGTGTAAATCACAATTTCATTCTAATAACTAGAGTGTGTTCTTGCTATTTCTCAATGTACAACATTTCTACTATCAGACTATCAAAACATCCATTTTTGCATACCACTGTCATTTAATAATTTTTAAACACATTTTTGAGGCAGTGTGAATGACAGGGATTTGAAAGTGGCAGTGACTAATACATCATCTAAGAACACAGTTGTTGGTTTCATTCCACGTTACTTTGCAAACAGGTGAATTGTGGTTCTTTTCCAGACAATAGCTAATTTCAGGGCATCTTCTTGAGTGAAATCAAGGAGAATAGTCATGTTATTCAGGAATTTTATCAACCACTAGTCTCTAGCCCTCTTGGTGGGTTTAAATAAAACAAATGCCCCATAGAGTGAAATTATTTGGACAGATGTCAGAATAAACTCAAAGAAAAAAAACCCAGCCCACTGTGAAGGACTCCTCAATTACTAAAAGAGTGCACAGGAGGTGTGCAGACAAATCCTATTACTGGGTAATGGGATTTATTCGCGTGTCCAGACACCAGTTTGAAAATGTGATTCTGCTCAAGACATAAGCAGAAGAGTTCTTATATGGGACAAAATTCTGTCTTCGGGAAAGATAGAATATATTTCACTAAAGTCAATCTGATTCTCCCTTTAATAAATTGCTTGAAGGAAAAGAAAGTCTTTGCTGACACAGAAAATGCTGAAGCCTCCTGAGCTTAGTCCTTTGAAGTACAGTCTACAGCAGGGAGTAGGCAAGAGAATAACAGAATTTTGTCAGAGGTAGGCTCCGAAACACTAAGGATTTCTAGCTAAGCGGCATTCCTTATTCTTCCTGAGCAAGGCTAAAATGTGAATCGTTGAGTATTTTAAAGTGCTACATATTTTGTACCACATAGATAGTAAAATATTTACAAGATGAAAGGGCAAAATCTCTCTACCCCAGGAAAAAAAAATACTACAGAATTGAGTATTAACATATTTTTTTCATTGCTCAATTGTTTATCAACAGTTGTTTATCTAAAAATGTCATTAGCTAGAATTATGCTGTATTAAACCAGGGATTGGCAAAGATTTTCTGTGAAGAGCCAGATAGTAAATATTTTAGACCTTGTTGGCATATGGTCTCTATCACTACTGTTTTTCTCTGCTGTGGTAGTGTAAAAGTAGCTGAAAACAGTTCATGAATGAAGGGCTGTGGCTGGATTTGGCCAAAGGGTTGTAGTTTGCTGATTCCTGACACTGGCAAATCAGCATCTTTAACAATTATCACCCATATCTATTATAGTTCCTGGCACATGGTATAGATTAATAAATATGAAAAAACAATATATTTTTTAGTAATTCATCCTTTCTGTAAAGTAGTCTTTTCTACGCTACCTCTCCTTTTATATGATTCTAGTTGATTAATTCTAAAATAACCTGGACATTCCAAAAAATTAGCCTCAAAATATGTATTAGACTTAATTTTGTTACATGACTCCTAAAAATAATCATAACCTGAATCTAATTATGAAAGAATATTAGAATAACTCAAAAGGTGAAATCTTCTACAAAAATATCAAGGTCAAGAAAGACAAAGGAAGGCTGACATAATGTTATAAAATAAAGCTAATGTGACAAATATTATTACCCACTCTGGAGTAGAACTTTGATCAGGAAAAGCAAAAAATTATAGAGGGCATTTATTTAAAAAGTAACAAAAATGGAAAAAAAAAGATGTAGTTTAAAAATAGCAATGAATTATGAAATTTCCTGAATGAAGTTATGGAAAGGAATGATCTTGTTCCCAAGTAATACATCTTAAAGTATTTTTGATGGAGGTTGGAGAGCAATGTCTCCATGTTACTCTCAGTGGTTCAGATAAAATAATATACATGCATATAAATTGATAGAGAGAACATGATAAAGTAAATAGGGCAAATCAGGCTAAACAACATACAAGTTTTCTTTATTGAAAAGTTATTTGAAAGTACTGTTGTCTGCTCTCTCTTTCTGCCTAGATTAGATACACATAAATAGGAAACATTGATATTTTCACATATGTTCTAGCTCTTACTAATATCTTCCACTTTGAATAGATAGACGAATGGCTAAAATGGTAACTAACCACTTGATAAAGCAAATGAATAGATTCAATATTTGTATAGGGATTTTAAAATATTACCTGTTTTCCAGTTTTTCTGCTAAGCAAATAATCCTTAAGGAAAAAACAATAACTGAAATTATTGTAACTTTTAAGCCTTGAAATGTTCAACCAAAGAAATTCTTAGTAATTCGTGAATTACCCAATCAGCAGGAAATACTGAAAATACTTCCTTCAGCTATTTATTTAATTAGATTATATTTTGCCTGTAAACTAGATTAACAAGAACAAGAACATACAGTGTTTGTGCAGAATGCTGATCAAGGGCACAACACAGTAATTTAGTTAACCTAGAAAGCAAGTTTTCAAATTGAGACTGAAAGGGAAGAGTTTTAAGTAGGTGGAGCCTGAAAGAATGTTAACAAATAATGGACCATTCAAAATTCCGGAATGGTCCAGGTAGAAGTTGGTTGGAGAGACAAATGTTTTTTTTTTGTTTGTTTTTGTTTGTTTGTTTGTTTGTTTTCTGGATGGATAACTTGCTGGTTAGAAAGAATATCTCTTCTCTGTGCAATTTTAGAAGCACTTTGGGTTCATTCTAAAAGAGCTTTGCTTTTAGGCTGGTTTACTTTTCCTGTTTCTATTTAGTGTTTTTAAATTATTACAGAACAGGGGAGGAAAATGAATAGCCTTTAAAGTTATTCATGCTGGTTTACATGAAATTCTTTTAATTTAGAATATCCAATGAATAAAGAAAGTCTTGAATTATTTTAAGCTACCTCTGTTTTTAAGAATAAACATGAATCTGGACCAATCACCGAAACTGTGTGTATCACATCTAACTGTTTGTAAAACAAGAAAAATAGAATGAATCTTCATGGACATCAACAGGCTTAATTGAAAAATATCTATGTGGTTGCCTAAAATAATTAATTTGTAAAAAATGTTAAAACCTACTCACTATTATTACATATATTTTTAAAATTATGAGCTAACCTGAAGCTTAAGTTTCATTATATGACGTCCTTTCAGCAAACCTGGCAAATACCTCTGGTTATATTTTTATGGAGTCAATACATTTGATTGCTATGAACGTACTGAAATCAACAAATGGCAAAGTTATAAGATTAGTTTTATAGATGAAATAATTATAAAGCAACTGGTGAAACAATTCCCTGAAAATTAAAGTATCCTCAAATTTTGCTTTTTCAGAAATTGTGTTGATATGTTTACTGCTTTGCAGTAATATCAACTATTTCTATCTGAAATTGGCCAACTGACTTCCATAAATTGCCATTTATCTTACTCCAGACCTTGCAACATTACTTCCTCTACAAACTCTTTTCAAATTATAGATATTGTTATCACAGTGGAAGGTCATTTTAAATCTGTTTGTTGGTTCAAATAATGCTTAAAATCAATAGTATTTCCTGCATATCTCCACACTTGATTCAATGGGTAAAGTTGCTGCAGTCTACAGCACATAGAATCTTTACTGCTGAAAGTCACCTTTATCAAAAGAAATAGCATTAAAGCCTTATTTTTTTTTTTGTTTTGAAGCTTTACTTTGATTAACTTATAGCATACCAATACCTACTTCTGATTGACGTTGTTTGGGTGTAAAATAAACTGATATAATTATGGATTATAATCTGGTATAAAGAATGTTTTACAGATCTTATTGGATTTTTGATGTATCTTCTTTTTAACCAAGTCAAGTAGCTTGGGGAAATGGAAAATAGTCATCTATTAAATGTCAATCATAGGTAGATTTTTACACACACATACACGTATACTCAAATTACATATAATTGTTTGTAGGGAACCCTGTTTTCAATTATTTTTGCTTTTTTTCTTCAGCTCCAAAGGCATTTTGATCCCACCTCTGTAAAACATGGTATTTATAGCACCTGTGGTTTAAATCTGATTTGTCCTTGCTCACCAGTAGCAGCAAGTAGAGAATTACAATGGATATTCTACCTTAATATACTATGCTATAATATTTGTTTAAATTTCACATATGTTTTGTCTTGGATCAAAAGGAAAAATAGATATAGAGTGACGTTTTATTATTATAATTGTTTCTATAAATTTATACTCAAGACTCAATGTGTTTGTGTACATATATAGACATGTATACACACATCTATATCTATATTCATATATATGAATTCACATATGTGTGTGTGCGTGTGTATATAATATGTATATATACACATATATATGAATTCAAGAAGTACAGTGCAATTTGTCACCTGGCTACATGGCATAATAGTAAAGTCTAGACTTTTTGGTGTGTATATACTTTAGCTTTTTGGATATAATCACAGCTACTTCTTGTCTCAAAATTCTGAATGATTTTAACAGTTATATTAATTTGATTTTGACTTATTTTTTTAATCTTGGTGCTTTAATAAAAAAAAGATCACCTGATTTTGTAATTATTTGTTTCAAAGTACAACATTTTATTTTTGTGTAATAAAAACAAACATGAGTGATCATGTCTCTCACTACAACCTCACACTCCAGGGCTCAAGTCATCCTCCCACTTCAGCCTCCTGAGTAGCTGGGACCACAGACACGTGCCATCACGACCAGCTAACTTTTGTGTATTTTGTAGAGACAGGGTTTTTCCATGTTGCCCAGACTGGTCTCAAACTTCTTGGCTCAAGCAATTTACTCACCTCATCCTCTCAAAGTGCTGGGATTACAGGTATGTCACTTCTGTTATTGATATTAGTCATCCAAAAAAAGCAGTCAATAAGTAAACCTTATATATATACACACACACACACACACACACACATATATATATAAAAATATAAGATTTGACATAAAAGCATCTCTAAAATATATAATTAGGTTCAATTTCTACATTTACTCATGACCATTTATGAACAAAAAATTTAAGAGGAAGAATATTTTTTCCATGGCACTAAAATTCTGTGGTTTTGTGCAGTACTTAGGTCCCATTATAAAATCTAAGTTTAAGTGTGTTCTTCACACAGCAGACTATGGTTAGTATGTGGAAATTAGGTTATTATGAAGTTCTGTTAAAGTGCATAAGGACTTGCACATTTGTACATAAATTTGATGCAAACAAAGTGTATAATTATGCATAATTACCACTGACTTTTTTAAAATGATATCAATGGTTGATAGGTTTCATTAACACTTTTTATTAAAATTGCAT
This sequence comes from Theropithecus gelada, assembly GCF_003255815.1. NCBI lineage: Eukaryota > Metazoa > Chordata > Mammalia > Primates > Cercopithecidae > Theropithecus > Theropithecus gelada. The sequence continues at coordinate 93,405,039 of NC_037671.1, read as the reverse complement.
TATTAGAAGTCAGAATATTGCATCTTTGTTTATGTTCCAGCTATTATCAAAGATTCATCTCAAATGACAGTAAATTAACATGATTTAAACCAAATTGAATAAATGATACTAACATTAAGGATAAATGCTAATTAATAAAGCAGTACATATATATAAGTTCCCTATAGTGCCTTACATATAAAATAAATTGGGGCTTTGCCTCTAACCTAAATTGTTATAAGTTAAATGTTAATTTTAAAATAATTAATTATATCATTTTATGTATCATATTGATAACAAACAAATAAGAAATATATAAATGTCAGTACAATTTGGAAAAAATACAAAGTGTTAGACATTTGCTATAAATATAATGGGGTTGTTTTTTTTTCAATTTTTTAAAAATTATACTTTAATTTCTGGGATACATGTGCAGAACATGCAGGATTATTCCTTAGGTATACACATGCCATGGTGGCTTGCTGCACCCTTTAACCTGTCATCTACATTAGGTATTTCTCCTGATGTTATCCCTCCCCTAGCTCCCTACTGGTCAACAGGCCCCCATGTGTGATGTTCCCTTTCCTGTGTCCATGTGTCCTCATTGTCCAGCTCCCACTTATGAGTGATAACATGCAGTGTTTGGTTACCTCTTCCTGTGTTAGTTTGCTGAGAATGATGGTTTCCAGATTCATCCATGTCCCTGCAAAGGACATGAACTCTTCCTTTTTCATGGATGCATAGTATTGCATGGTGTATGTGTGCCACATTTTCTTTATCCAGTCTATCGATGGGCATTTGGGTTAGTTCCAAGTCTTTGCTATTGTGAGCAGTACTGCAATAAACATACCTGTGCATGTGTCTTTATAGTAGAATGATTTATAATGCTTTAGGTATATACCCAGTAATGGGATTGATGGTCAAATGGTATTTCTGGTTCTAGATCTGTGAGGAATCACCACACTGTCTTCCACAATGGTTGAACTAATTTACACTCTCACCAACTATGTAAAAGCATTCCTATTTCTCCACATCCTCTCCAGCATCTGTTGTTTCTTGACTTTTTAATGATCACCATTCTAACTGGCATGAGATGATATCTCATTGTGGTTTTGATTTGCATTTTTCTAATGACCAGCGATAATGAGCTTTTTTTTTTCATATGTTTGTTGGCTGCATAAATATCTTCTTTTGAGAAGTATCTGTTCATATTCTTTGTCCACTTTTTAATAGGGTTGTTTGTATTTTTCTTGTAAATTTGTTTAAGTTCCTTGTAGATTCTGGATATTAGACCTTTTCCAGATGGATAAACTGCAAAAATTTTCTCCCATTATGTAGGTTGCCTGTTCACTCTGATGATAGTTTCTTTCACTGTGCAGAAGCTCTTTAGTTTAGTTAGATACCATTTGTCAATTTTGGCTTTTGTTGCCATTGCTTTTGGTTTTTTAGTCATGAAGTCTTTGCCCATGCCTATGTCCTGAATGGTATGGCCTAGGTTTTCTTCTAGGATTCTTATGGTTTTATGTCTTATGTTTAAGTCTTTAATCCATCTTGAGTTAATTTTTGTATAAAGTGTAAGGAAGGGGTCCAGTTTCAGTTTTCTGCATATGGCTGACAGTTTTCCCAATACCATTTATTAAATAGGGAATCCTTTCCCCATTGCTTGTTTTTGTTAGGTTTGTCAAAGATCAGATGGTTGTAGATGTGTGGCATTATTTCTGAGACCTCTGTTTTGTTTCATTGGAGGACACATACAAATGGAAAAACATTCCATGCTCATGGATAGGAAGAATCAATATTGTCAAAATAGCCATACTGCCCAAAGTAATTTATAGATTCAATGCTATCTCCATCAAGCTACCATTGACTTTCTTCACAAAATTAGAGAAAACTACTTTAAATTTCATATGGAACCAAAAAAGAGCCCGTATAGCCAACACAATCCTAAGCCAAAAGAACAAAGCTGGAGACATCATGCTACCTGATTTCAAACTATACTACAAGGCTACAATAACCAAAACAGCATCGTACTGGGGTTGTTATTTTCTGAACTTACACCCTCATATGAGATTAATTTCAATCCAAAAAACAAATGTTAGGTTTATTAAAAACACATATTTCTTTTAAGAAAATTGTTTTCTGCTTTATTATAAGTAAAATTAAATGTATTTAAAACAAGATACATTAAAGATCTTAATGGACCATAAATCATGTTCAAATGATTGCCTTCATCCTCTAAATTTAACTTTCAAATCCACTTATTATTTCATGCCATGTGTAGAACTATGAAAGTTTTATTCAACTGCTTTTCTGAATCTTTTTAAACATCTGTGTTTCTTTTTGTTGATATTGAGTACATTAACTAAAGATAAAAATATACATCAGAAACTTATCTTGCCTAGTTTTAAAATTTGGCAAAAAAATTTCAGGAAAAAATACACACAACTACTGTTGGTCATTTAAGCTTCCGAATGTATAACGCATATTTTCCATTAGCATAACAAGGGCAAGGCAACACAGGAGTTTTCCTTTTAAGTTATTTATATGAATTTAAATCAGATCACCCATGAGGTATCTCTCAGCATTACCAGTAAACTATTTATGGACACAGAACACAAATGGGAACTGAGTCCTTTTTCTTTGCTCGTAGTCTCATTAAAATCAGCACAGATAATGTCATGACAGTAACAAACTTCAAGTAGCCAATTAAGTACTACAGATGTTATTTAGTTTTTATTTTCTATCAGAAATATTTAAAAGTATTTAACTGGTTAGAAATATTTATTGAATTATAAGCAGAAATCACTTGCTTTGGGGAAAATTATTGTAAGACAGACAAAATATCTCCTTATAAGTTGTCAGTCAGTGAAGGAGGTAATATTTACTTGCCCACATGAAAATACTGCATGTTCTTTTAAAGCAGTCATATCCTATGACGTATGAATACAATTAAAATACAATGACTATTTGACTACTTTTAATGTAATAAATTGTTAAATTAGGACTAGCTAAGTCTAATGAACAAAGAATAATGAAACTTGCTAGAGAAAAAGCAGGAGTATTTCTGAAGAGTGGGATTTTTGCTTGTTTGTTTGTTTCTGGTCCTGTAGGGAGACAGCATCTTGGGAGAGGTGTCATCCCATAGGAGAAATCAATCTTCAACATCAAAGACAGAAATCTGAAAAAAATTACGTTAAGCAAAAATGTTGCATATTGAATAATTTTCAGAGAAGAGGCCTTAAGAATGTGGCCTAGTGTTTTGTCAAGAATATAGAAATATTGACCTGATTACTTGTTTAAACTAATTGTAGTTGTGTTTATGTGAGTGATTTGTGTTCTTGCTGACTGGCTTCTTTTAATGAAGCATGGAGATATTCATTCATGTATTTAATAAACATTTACTGATTGTATCAAGCACATTTTTTTCTAGATTTAAAAAGTATTAAAAACAATGAAAGACATAATCCCTGTTTTCAAATATCTTAAAGTATCACAGAGAGTAACATTTGTCTCCTGAGCCACCTCTCATGAATAACTTGCAAACATATTTATAGGCTACTTTTAAAAGACACAAACAAATAAACTATGTAACCAGGCAGCAAAAGAGATACACTTAACAAACCAGACAATATTTAAGATTAAGGGAGGTGACATCAGCAACACAGCAGAATGGAAACCTCTTGATTCTCATTCTACCCAGGGACACACCCAATAAACATGTATTCACAGATCTGTTTTCTCTGAGAGAAAGTCAGAGACCAGTTGAGAGACTCCAACCCACTGGGCAACTAAGCAAACATCAAAGGGTACAAAAAGCTAAGGCACAGTTGAGTATGGATCCCAGTCCAGTCAGTGCTCCATAAAATTGTGAAAGGAATCTCTAACCTCTACCTTCTCCTTGTGGAGAAGAGGACTTAGACCTCAAATATTCCACCTTACCTCTAAGATCCGTCTAACTCTAAGGTTATTAATTCATCAGCTCTGTGAATGAAGTGGGTTTGACATATGTGAGTCTTTCTAAACCACAAGAAAAAACACAGTGGTTTTCTAATGGCGCACATGTACTTCTAGGGGATTCATTCCCCAGGAGTAGTCCAGAGAAAGGACTTTAAAAAAGCAGCTTCCTGTTTCTCCCTATGAAAGTTTTATGATACACTGTTCCAGGGGATACTTAGCAGCCTGGCTTTAAATGAACTTGCATTGCAGAGCTAACAGTGTAAACTAACAGTAGCTCTCTGGCAGCATAAGCCAGAGATTGACACTTCACAAGCATTTCCTCTGGTTTAACCAGGATTTAAGTGACAAATCCTGGTCTACCCATTCTTCCTGCAAGGAGTTTGGCCATGCAATGAATGTCACAACTTTTGTAGCTCCTACCCAAGGGAGTGTCTTCTTAAGCATGTAGCTCTGAGAGTTGATGGGGCTTTGTATTCCTGAGAGGCCACAGTCTACAGAAAAATAATGGAACATATAATCAACCCACGCCCAACAGCTATCATCTCAGGATCAGAGGGTGTAGCCTAAATATGAGTACAAGTATTTGCCACAGATTCTCTCCACAGCTTAGTGCAGAGACTGTGAGACATACATTCCTACGTTCAGCTTCATTGTGAAGATAGAAGAAACTGGAACACACATCAAATACTCCAACCTTTCCAGCTACATCTACAGAATATGGCTTCTACCTTATTCATCTTGAGGTACTGACAGGATGTGGCACATCATGTCCTCCAGGGAACCAACAAAAACAGAAACAGTAGTCTGGTCAAACACAAAGATTTGAGAGGTGCCTTAAAATCTCAGTCTGAATGGATTGGTGAGATTCTTCTCCTATGTGAGGCCAGTCTGACAAGACTGAGGGAGAGAGTCGGCTTACCTTATGTGAATAAATCAACACATAGAGTCAAGTAAAATAAACTGAGAACTATATTCCAAGTAAAAAGAGAAGATAAAGCTCCAGAAAGTGACTTGAGCGAAGTGGAGATGTATGATCTACTCAAGAGGGAATTCAAAATACTGGTCAAAAAGATGCTCACTGAAATCAGGAAAGCATTGCAAAAACAAACAATTTCGAAAGGATAGAAACTACAGTTGGTCCCGTGTTCATGAGTTCTGCATCTGTGAATTTAACCAAATAGGGATTAAAAGTATTTTTAAAAGGCAAAACAATAGAACATAACATTACAACAGTGAAAAAAATACAGTATAATAAATATTTAAAAGTATTTGCATTCTCTTACGTATTATAAATAATCTAAAGGTGATTTAGCGTATACTGAAAAATGTGTGTTGGTTATATGCAAATATTAAACCATTTTATAGAAGAGACATGGGCATCTGTGGATTTTGGTTTCTGTTCACTACTTGAACCAATCCCTTGTGGATACTGAGGAACAACTGTATAAAAAAGCACAAAGCAGAAGTCACAGAGATGAATAATATTTTAAGTGAACTGAAAATTTCAATGGGAGTGGTTAAAATTAGACTAGATTAGGCCAAAGAAATGACCAGTAAACTCAAAGACAGGTCGATAAGAAGTATACAGGCCCAGCACTTTGGGAGGTCGAGGCAGGTGGATCATGAGGTCAGGATTTCAAGACCAACCTGGCCAGTCTTGAATGGTGAAACACCGTATCTATTAAAAATATAAAAATTAGCTGGACGTGGTGGCAGGTGCCTGTAATCCCAGCTATTCGGGAGGCTGAGGCAGGAGAATCACTTGAACTCTGGTGACAGAGGTTACAGTGAGCTGAGATCGCACCATTGCACTCCAGCCTGGGCGACAGAGAGAGATTCTGTCAGAAGGAAGGAAGGAAGCCATCAATCTGAGAAACAAAAAGAAGGAAGAATGAAAAAGAGTGAGGATAGTTTAAAGACTTATAGAACACCATCAAACATAACAACAACTGTATTAACTGTGTACCAGAAGGAGAAGAAAGAGATAAATAGAAAATGTATACAAAAAAAAAAAAAAAAAGAAAAATTCCCAAGCCTGAAGAAAAATATAGAAATTCAGATCTATGAAACCCAAATATTATCAAATGATATGATTCCAAAGAGACTCACACCGAAACACATCAGAATCAGATTGTCAAAATATAAAGAGAACTTTGAAAATAGCAAAGGAAAAGCAAATTGTTACATAAAAGGGAACCTCCATAAGATTATCAGCAGATATTTTAGCAGAAATCTTACAGGGCAGAAGGGAGTTGGATGATAAATTCAAAATACTGAAAGGAAAACATATGTTAACCAAGAACACTATAAATACTAATTATGTCTTTCAGTCCTGCAATCCCGTCTTTTAAAACTTACAGTGTGATAGGGGAAGTAGGCAGAGCAAGATGGTCAAATAGAACACTCCAGTGATTGCCACCATCACCCCACTTTGCAGGAACACCAAACTGAACAGCTATCCACACAAAAAAGAACCTCTGTAAGAACCAAAAATCAGGTGAGCGATCATAGTGTACCTGGTTTTCACATCATATAAAGGAAAGAGGTACTGAAGAGAATAGGAAAGGCAGTCTTGAATTGCCTACATTATTTCTTCCCCATGCCCCAGCAGCAGCCATGTTGCACAAAGAGAATCTGTGGGGAAGGGAAAACAAAGTGATTGTGAGACTTGGAGTTGAAATTTAGTGCTGTTCTGTCAGAGTGGAAAGAAAAATGGGGCAGAATTTGACTCATTCTCGTGGAGGATATATTTAGATCAGCCTCAGCCAAGGGGGAATTGTTTGCCCCAGCAGTTGGAACATGAGTTCTGGGTAGTACCACCAATATAGGCTAAAGTGTTCTGGGATCTAAATAAATTTGAAAGATAGAACTGCAATTTCTGGGCAAGTTCTTGTGCTGTGTTAGGATCAGAGCCAATGGATTTGGGGTACATGTGACTAAATGAGACACTAGCTAGGATGGCAAATGAGGTGCTTGCATAATCTGTTCCCCAACTCCAGGCAGTGCAGCTTGCAGCTTGAGAAGGAGAGAGAAGAATAAAGAGGATATTGTCTTGCAGCTTGGATACTAGCTCAGGCACAGTAAAACAAAGCACCAAGAAGAGTCCTAACACCCCCACCCCCTGCATTCCAGGCCATAGCTCCCATATGACATTTCTGGACCCACTCTGGGCCAAAAAGGAACCCACTGTTCTGAAGGGAAGGACTCAGTTCTGGCAAAATTCTCCACCTTCTGAAAAAAGAGTCTTGGACCTTGAATAAACATCAGTGGTAGCAAGGAAATAGCTGCTACAGCCCTTGGGTGAGACCCAGTATTGTGCTGGCCTTAGATGTGAACCAGTACAGTCCCAGTGGTGATAGTTCCAGGAGTACTTGCATCACCACTCCCCAACTCCAAGTAGCACAGCATGGAGAAAGGGGCTCCATTTGCTTGCGGGGGAAGTTAGGAAAGAGAACAAAAGACTCCACTTGGCAATCAAGGATATTCTCATGGATCATTCAGATAGAAAATCAATAAACATCAGACTTAGTCTGCACTATAGACCAAATGTATCTAATTGATATTTACAGAACATTCAATCTAATGGCTACAGAATACACATTCTTCTCCTCAGCACATGGGTCATTCTCAAGGATAGACCCACATGCCAGGCAACGAAACAAGTATTTTAAAAATTCAAGAAGTAAAGAAGTGAAATCATATTAAATATCTTCTCTGACCACAATAGAATAACAGTAGAGAAAAAAAAAAAAAAAAACTGTTAGATCTGGTCAACAAATTCAGTAAAGTTGCAGAATACAAAACAAACACACAAAAATCAGTAGCATTTTTATATGTCAACAGTGACCTATCAGATAAGATACCTAGGACTAAACTGAAGCAGAGTAGTGAGAGATGTCTACAATGAAAACTATAAAACTTTGATGCCAGAAATTAAAGAGCACACACACACAAAAGGAAAGATATTTTATGTTCATAGATTAGAAAAATCAGTATTGTTAAAATGCCCATAATACCCAAAGCAATCTACAGATTCAGTTCAATCTCCAACAAATTACCAACGACATTCTTCCCAAAAGCAGAAAAAAAATTAAAATTTATATGGAACCACAAAAAATCCAGAATAGCGAGAGTCATCCTAAGCAGAAAGAACAAAACAAGAGCAATCACTTTACTTAACTTCAAATTATACCGCAGAGGTATAGTAACGAAAACAGCATGGTATTGGCATAAAAACAAACACATGGATCTGTGGAACAGAATAAGGAACCCAGAAATAAATAAATGCATCTACAGTGAATGCATTTTTAACAAAGACATCATGAACATACAATGGGGAAAGGACAGTTTCTTCAACAAATTGCTGGGAGGGATGGGAAAGGTGGGAAATAGTGACAGTTAATGGGTACAAAAATATTTAGAATAATTAAAATCTAGTATTTGGTAACAAAAGAGTGACATACATGTACATTTTATAATAATTGAGGGCATATAATTGGGAGGTTCATTATATGAAGAAATTATAATTGGTTGAGGTTATAGATACTCCATTTGCCCTGGAGTATATGTGCCAGTATCAGAATATCTCGTGTACCCCATAAAGGTATAACTCTACTATGCACTCATAAAAATTAAAAATTTAAAAATGTAAAACAAAATTGAAGGATGATACAGAGTTTTACAGACTAACAAAAACCAATTGAGTTAATAACCACTGTACCTTCCTTACAAGATATGTTAAAGTGAGTCGTTTAAGTTAAAGGAAAGGATGCTAATTAGTAATATGAAAATATATGAAAGTATAAAAATCACTGGTAGAGATAAGTACAAAACACTCTAAAACTGTAATGATGTTAGGTAGGTTATTTATATCTCTAGTATGAAGGATAACAGACAAAACAATTAAAAACAACTAAATCCATAATGATTTGTTAAGGAATACTAATTATTTTGAAATATAATTGCAACATCAAAAATATAAAACATGGTTGCAGTGAACTGAGATCGCACAACTGCACTCCAGCCTGGGCGACAAAGCAAGACTCTGTCTCACTAAATAAATAAATAAATAAATAAATAAATAAATAAATAAATCATGGAAGGAGCATGAGAAAAAGTATGGAATGTGTGTATACAATCAAATTTACATTATTTTTAGCTTAAAATAGTCAGCTGTTACTACATGATGTTTTATGTTAGCTTCAGGGTAACCACAAAGCAAAATTCTATAATAAATACAGAACAGTTAAAAAGAAAAAAAGCCAAAGCATACCACTTACAGAAAGCCATCAAATGACACACTCACAGACACCAAAAGAAAGCAATAGGGGAAGAAAGAAACAAAAAGTCTACTAAACAACCTGAAAATAAGAAACAAAATAGCACTAGTAAGTCCTTATCTATCAGTAATTACTTTAAGTGTAAATGGATTAAATTTTCTAATAAAAAATGTAGAGTAATTGAATGGATGAAAAACAGAACTCACATCTATGCTGCCTAAAAAAGACTCACTTCACCTTAACAGACTCTGAGAGACTGAAAGTAAAGGAAAATATACTCCATGCAAACGGAAATTAAAAAATACCAGGGGTAGCTATACTTATTTCAAACTAAATAGACTTTAAATCAAAAACTGTAAAAAGAGACAAAGAAGGTCATTATATAGTGATAGAGGTGTCAATTCATTTAGAGGATAAAACAATTATAAATATAAGTGTACCCAGTATCAGAGCACTGAAATATTTAAAGAAAGCAATAAGACACCTGAAGGGAGACAGATGGCAATATAATAATTACAGGAGCTTTCAATACCCCACTTTCAACCATACACAGATGATCTAAACAGAAAATCAATAAACATTAGCCTTGAAATACACATTAGACCAAACGAATCTAACAAACATATATATAACATTTTGCCCAACGGCAACAGAATACACATTCTTTTCAAATGTAGACAGAACATTCTCCAAGATACATTATATATTAGGCCACAAAACATGTCTTACAAATGTAAAAAGATCAAAATCATATCAAATATTATTTTCTGACCACAATGAAATCAATAACAGGAAGAATCATAAAAAAATTAACAAAAATGTGAAAATTAAGTAATATGCTCCTGAACAACTATTGGATCAAAGAAGAAATTAAAGGAAAAATTGGAAAATATCTTGAGACAAATAATAACGCAAATGCAATATGCCAAACCTTACAGAATGTGACAAGAGCAGTTCTAACAGGGAAGTTTATTGCAATAAATGCCTCCAACAACAAAAAACCGCAAATGAAATTTAAAAAGTTAACATTATTTATCAAGTTGCTAGAAAAATAATAGCAGACTAATCCTGTTAGTGGAAGGAATGAAATAACAAAGATCAGAATAAAAATAAATGAAAAAGAGACAAGAAAACCGATAAAGAAGATCAACGAAACAAAGACTTTTTTGTAAATTTAAACAAAATTGACAAAACGTTAGCTAGACTAAATAAGACAAAATAGAAGAGACTCAAAATAAAAATAAAAGAGGAGACATCACAACTGATAACAGAAATACAAAAGATCATAGGAGATCATCATGAACAATTACATGCCAACAAATCAGACAACATAGAAGAAATTCATAATTCCTAAGAAGATATAGTATATATGACCAAATTATTTTAAAAAATGGAACTATGAACAGACCAATAACCAATAACAGACCAATAACGACTAGCAAGATTCAATCAGTAATTAAAAATCTCTTACTAAAATAAAGTCCAGGAGTATTCACTGCTGAATTCTACCAAATGTTTAAAGAACATCAATACTTCTCAAATTCTTCCACAAAATTGAAGAGTAAGGAATATTTTCAAATTCATCTCATGAGGCCAGCATTACTCTGATAACAAAAGTCAGACAAAGACACTACAACAACAACAATAACAACAAAAGCTATAGGACAATATCACTGATGAACATAGATGCAAAAATTCTCAACACAATGCTAGCAAATCATATTAAGCCATACATTAAAAGGATCATTCATCATGACCAAGTGAGAATTACCCCGGAGATGCAAAGTAGTTTCAAAATATGCAAATTAGTTAATGCGATTCACCATATTTATTGACAAAATAAAGGACAAAAAAAGTCCATCTCAATAGGTGCAGAAAAAGCATTTGACAAAATTGAATATCATTTTTTAATAACAACTCAACAAGTTAGGTATAGAAGGAATATTCCTCAATACAATAAAGACTATAAATGCCAAGCCCACAGCTGTCATCATACACAATGGTTAAAAAATAAACAATTGAAGACATTTTCTCTAAGATTTGGAACAACATAAGAATGTCCATTCATACCACTCTGGTTCAATGTAGTACTGGAAGTCCTAGTCCTATAATTTAGTACTTCAGCTTGGCAAGAAAAGAGAATAAAAGACATCAAAACAGGAAAAGAAGAAATGGAACTGCCTGTTTGCTGATGACATAATCTTATATAAGGAAATACTAAAGAATCCACCAAAAAAAAAAAAAAAAAAACCTGTTGAAATCCATAAATTAATTTAGTAAAAATGTAGAATACAAACTCAACATACAAAAATCAGTGGTATTTCTAGAGACTAACAATAAGTTATCTGAAAAAGAAATTAATTAAACAGTCTTATTGACAACAATGTCATCAAATAAATTCCTAAGGAATAAATTTAACCAGGGAAGTAAAAGATTTTTATACAAAAATTGAAAATTTTAATATTTAAAAAAATGCCCATGCTACCCAAAGCGATCAACAGATTCAATGTAATTGCTATCTTAACTTTATCATTATTCACAGAAATTAAAAAAAAAATCTAAAATTCAAGTGGAACCACAAAACATCCTGAATAGCTAAAGCAATCTTCACCAAAAATAATAAAGCTGAAGGTATCACACTACAATATTTTAAAATTTCTTACAAATCTATAGTAATTAAAATAGCATGATACTGGAATAAAAACAGAAATATTAGGTATTTCTCCTAATACCATCCCTCCCCCAGACCTCACCCCCAACAGGCCCTGGTGTGTGATATTCCCCGCCCTGTGTCCAAATGTTCTCATTGTTCAGTTCCCACCTATGAGAGAGAAAATGCAGTGTTTGGTGTTCTGTCCTTTGCTGAGAATGATGGTTTCCAGCTTCATCCATGTACATAATGTAAATGACGAGCTGTTGATGGGTGCAGCAAACCAACATGGCACATGTATACATATGTAACAAACCTGCACGTTGTGCACATGTACCCTAGAACTTAAAGTATAATAAAATAAATAAATAGAAATATTGACTAATGAAATAAGACAGAGAGTCCAGAAATAAATGCACATGTCTTCTATGGCTAATTGATTTTCAACAAAGGTGCTAAGAACACGAAATGATGAAAGGACAATCTTTTCAGTAAACAGTGCCGGGAAAACTAGAAATGTACATATAGAAGAACAAAAATTGACCCTTAACTCACCCCTTATGAAAGAATCAACACAAATTGGATTAAACACTTAAACATAAGACCTGCAGCTATAAAACTGTTAGTGTGAAACATAAGGGAAAAGCTCCATGACATTGGTTTGGGCAGTAATTTCTTACATATGACACCAATAATGCAGGCAATGAAGCAAACATAGACAAATAGTATTGCTTCACATGAAACAGCTTCCACACAGAAAAGGAAATAATTAATAGACTGAAGAGGGAATCCACAGACTGGGAGAAAATAATTGCAAATCATACACTGAATAAGGGCTTAATATTCAAAATACGCAAGGGACTTTAAGCTACTCAACAACAAGAAAACAAATAACCTATTTAAAAATGGGTAAAGGATTTGAATAAGGATTTCTCAAAAAAGACATACAAATGACCAATAGATACAAGAAAAAAGTTCAACACCTGTAATCATCAGAAATATGCAAATTAATACCATCGTGAGACATCACCTTGTACCTGTTAGATTACCTATTATTTAAAAAGGAAAAGAAAAGATTACAAGTGTTGTAGAGGATGTGGAGAAAAAGGAATCATTATACACTATTGGTTGTATTGTAAGTCAGCAATTTCATTTTTGAAAACAGAATGGTTTCCCCCAAAAAAACTAAAAACAGAATTACCATATGATCCAGCAGTCTTACTTCTTAGCATATACTGAAAAATAACTGACATCAGTATGTCAAAGAGATATCTGCACTCCCATGTTCGTTGCAACACTGTTCACAATAGCCAAGCTATGGAAACAACGTAAGTGTCCATTAACTGATAAGTAAATTTTTAAAGGTGATATATATACATAATAGAATACTATTCAGGCTTTAAAAATCCAGGAAATTCTATCATTTGCAACAGCAAAGATGACCTGGAGGACATTACGGTAAGTGGAATAAGCCAGGCACAGAAAGAAAACTACTGTATAATCTCATATGTGAAATCTAAAAAACTCAAATTCATAGAAGTAAAGTAGAATGCTAATTACAAGAGGCTGGGAAGTGGAGGGTGGATGAAAAAAGGAGAGACATTGGTCAACATGTACAATGTTTCAGTTAGGATAAATAAGTTCTGGCGTTCTATTGCACAGTGTTTTAAATGTTTTCATCAAAAATAATTATTTTAAATGTTTTCATCACAAAATAATGATAAATATTTGGGGTGATAGATACAGGAACACACCTGCTTTGATCATTCCACAATGTATATCTGTAATGAAACATCATTTCGATCTGGAAATTCTCTCTTTGAGAAACAATTAAGCATAAGGAAGCTATGCCCGATTCACAAGTTTTTGTGAAAGAAAATATAGTCATTATTCCCTAACACCACTTCCTGCCAGCAGCAAGTATATCAAAACTAAAATCTGACAAGTGATAAGTTTGAAACTTTGGAGATGATTATATATGTGTATTTGAAAATGTCTATTCCATTTGTTGGAGAAGAGTAATACTTAATTGGGATTATAATATTTTCATCCACCTCAGCTTCACACACACACAAACTCAAGAATATAAACCACATACACATAATTATATGTGTGTAATGTATGTATATTATAATAAAAATACACATAATGCATACATGAACATGTACATTTTGTACTATTAATTATATACAACCTTTATATGTAATTTTAAAACATCCACATGTACACAGAAAGAGATGTGTTATTTCACAATTACTATGTATGAATAATCCTGCTATTTATGTTGCATGGGTTAGCTCATGTAATACTCATATTGACACTATGAGTGAGATGATAATGTTATCCTTATTTTATAGGTGATGTTTGCTAATGGAAATGAAGGACAGAGAAGTTAAATCATTTGTCCGTAAGTACATAGTTAAAAAAGTTTGAGTCTGGATTATTTGCCATTACAGCTTGATCTCTTAGCCATTAACACATTGAAATCTTGATTCAATTATTTTCTTCTTCTGACTCTGTTTAGTTAGTACTGGTAAATTACTTTTTCATTGTTGAAATATTTTCCCCTTGTTATTAACCGGCGTGTACTTCAAGGTTTCTCCTCCATCATTCGGTTTCTGTCCTTCACCAGTTCATATCTTGAACATCTGTCCTTTTTCTTTATTTGCTGCTTTGGAAAGCTTATCACTTCCCTTCAATCTCCTCTGTGTCAATATGATCTCAAACACCTTTAAATTCACCTGCCTATAGATGACAGCTATATTTATTTATTTGTCATCTCTAACAAATCAAACTGTCTAAAAGAAAATTTATCTTGCCTTATGGTGGAATACTCTTTCTAGTCAGGATATTTTTATTTATCACTAGTACTAGAACTTTCTTGGTCCCCAAATCTCTTAAATATTGGGGTTAATTCTTTTTGTTCAAAAAGTTTATCCTTCATAAAAGTCTACCATTTCTTTTAGTTTTTCAGCCACTCTTCCCATACATCACACAAACTTGTTCATAGTCTTCTACTCTGTCTGCTTCGCTCACAACTACTTTGCTTCTTGCATGTTATTGCTGATCTTGCACTTTCCTAATGGACTGATGTTTCCAAGAGATTTTAACATAATGTTTTATAGGAAATTCACTTTGAGGCTTTATTATTCCTCTGTGGGAAAAAAATTGATTTTGTTTTCGTATAAAATTTGGGCATTCCATAGTACCATCTTAATTTTACTAACTTTCTTTATTCATGTCCTCCATTTGAATCAAGCCGTCTTCAGTCCTGTATTTCTTTGTTAATTTCCTCATCAGAAATGCTATAATGTCTGTTTCAAGTTGTATCCCATAATTTCATCAATACGCAGTCAAAGCCCACTCTAGTTTATGATACTCCATGGTCATCTTTTCCTGTTTTCAATTCTTTGTCATTTGTATAACTGTACATGTTTTCTTCAACATATAGCATTGGGATTAACTCCAAATGTTTTTTGTGACATACAGGACTTGAATGTACACGTAGACTAATTTTCCTTAGGACTCTAGCTGCTTTTCTCATTTCTGTTGAAAACTTATCAGTATTTACTAGAGATCTAGGTCACAGCAGATACTAATAAATTCAGTATAATACAATTCTTGCTGATAAGAGCCTTCAATTTACTTTTTGATTCTGTGAAGGCCATTTTTCTTTTAAATTAAAGTCACTATTTTGTGTTTCCTTCTGCTTTTTGTTTGATTCTGCTTTTAATTAATTTTTGGCTTATAATTAAAACACATGGATAAGAGAAAAGGTTGTAAATCTCAACTCCAAATCTAACATACTTATTGATATTTCCAAAGGTAATATTCTGAGACCCAACAGTGCCTTGTTAAAATAACTGGTCAATAATGTTCATAAAATTACTTGAAATAAACTTAGTTCTAATAGTTCAGAGTACATGTTTAATGCCTACTAGATTTTTCACGCAAACTGTTAGACTGAACTAAAATTTTAAATATTTTGCAGATTTATTTACTCTATGTTTTCCTTATATCATTTATGTCTTTATGACAACAAGTACATAATTATAGGGTCTTCCCTCAGGGGAACGTGCTATTTTTTCTTGCCAGAACTGAGAAGATTCACCTTTTACTTGTCATTTACTAATATTGGAGAAAGAGATAATTTCCTAGCACACCTCCGAATCTCTTGAGATGTTATCACTAATGAAAATAAATTACACAAATAGAAATCAACATATCATAATTATATTTATTTATTTCTGTGATATTATTCAGGAACAGGAGAAAAATAAATAATAAATATATTTATATGTCACATATATGAAATTATATGAGGATCTTTGTAAGTGCTCTTAAATAAGGGATGAGAACAGTGCAAGTCAAATAATGTGCATTCATTTTCTGGTCTTGCCTCCTACAGTTGTGAAGTTTCACTCATTGGTGTCTCTGTTTGCTCATCTATAAACAGGACTTATGTGGTGTGGAGAAATAGGAACACTTTTACACTGTTGGTGGGATTGTAAACTAGTTCAGCCATTATGGAAAACAGTATAGTGATTCCTCAAGGATCTAGAACTAGATGTACCATATGACCCAGCCATCCCATTACTGGGTATATACCCAAAGGATTATAAATCACGCTGCTATAAAGACACATGCACACGTATGTTTATTGCAGCACTATTCACAATAGCAAAGACTTGGAATCAACCCAAATGTCCATCAGTGACAGATTGGATTAAGAAAATGTGGCACATATACACCATGGAATACTATGCAGCCATAAAAAAGGATGAGTTTGTGTCCTTTGTAGGGACATGGATGCAGCTGGAAACCATCATTCTCAGCAAACTATCGCAAGAACAGAAAACCAAACACCGCATGTTTTCACTCATAGGTGGGAATTGAACAATGAGATCACCTGGACTCCGGAAGGGGAACATCACACACCAGGGTCTATCATGGGGAGGGGGGAGGAGGGAGGGATTGCATTGGGAGTTATACCTGATGTAAATGATGAGTTGATGGGTGCTGACGAGTTGATGGGTGCAGCATGCCAACATGGCACAAGTATACATATGTAACAAATGTGCACATGTACCCTAGAACTTAAAGTATAATAAAATAAATAAATAAATTTAAAAAAAAAGAATATTATGTAAATATGATCCTTGAAAACAGTTTAGTACAGGAATGAGCACATATAACTATAGTTGGTGTTATATTGTCATTATTCCAATTATGATTAACTTTCTAGAAGATTGATGCGGGATGCAAAAAAGATTAATATTTTCTTAACTCTTTCCAATTCATTCATGGGATTTTTTAAAGTTATGAGGTCGAGAAAATTGTAAATAAGTAATTATGGTTAGCTCTATTCTATCAAGAAAGCAGAACAGAGCTGGTGCTGTCACTGGGAAAACACATTTCTCAAATGTACTCCCCTATTTCTTTGCTGCGTTATCTATAAGCCTTGCTTCTGTTTTCACATCCTCTCAGTCTCATATAAGTATGTGCAACTAAAGTGATGCACACACAGCACACATTTATACACAGATGTTCCAGCTGTGTTGATGGTAGTACCCATATGTTGCCCATTTCATGACGGATGTACTGGCCCATTTTGCTTTATGCAGTGGGAATAATTGGGTTCAGTGGGAGGCATAGCTTACTGAGATGATGCACCTTTTCAGGTAAAAATGCAAATAAGCTATAGATAAAAAAAATTCACTTTGATGGCAGAGACATTAGAGGGAGAGAATGCACACTAATTGTAGTTAGATTGTGTGACCAAATATAATTAGAAATAAACAAGCAAGGCAAAAAGAAAGAGTAAGGACACGCGGGGAAGACTAAAGAAAACAAATTGCTTCTAAAATTAAACACGGCATCTTTGGAAAGCTTTATGAAATCGTGCCCACTGATGTACCTGAAAATTCGAGTTTGGCACAAGGGGCCATTGGAATATCGGAATATAGTGAGTAATACTCAAATTATTGATCCATATATAGGAATTATAAAAATCAAAAATTAAGGAAGTATATGCAGGAAACTCTTAACAGGGGTATTGTTAAGGCAGAACTATGAACAGACAGATAACTACTGATATCCAGTAACTTCCTTGAAGGCAGCTGAATATTAACAAGGGGAATCCTTACCAAGACTCAGCAGTGCCATAATTATGCAACACACTACCCATTACTTAGTTATTCAGAGGTATCTCTAAGAAATTGGATTTCTGAATGTAGATGTAGCACATTAATTCTGAGATTTATTTGGTATGTGCTTCTAAAATAAGTGACCAGATTTATAATGTAGATAGAAAATTATTTAAATTCTCTGAAGCTATGGCTAGTCACCACACCTGTGCATCATCCATGACTGAGCATTAGTTAAGGATATTTATAAGGCAAAATACATCACCCTTAAATCTGAAAGAAAGTTGCTGGCTTCTTTTTTTTTTTTTTTTTTTTTCTAAAGAGTACTTTATAAATTTTCTATGTTTTAGTTGAGTGATAGCAAGCAAATAAATAATATTCCAAAAACTATCCATGTTTGGTGGAAGTCCATGACATGCAAGTATGAATATGCAAGAGAGTACATTTGCTTTATTTTATATTATGATGATGTCATCTTGCTTTAAGATGAATACATTATCATATTTCTCAACTGCCATTGACAGTAAAGGTACCAATAATGCTGCAAAACAAGTTCGCTGCCTATTTTTGTATGCCTGAAAGCTAACAAGAGTTTTTACATTTTTAATTGAAAAAAAATCAAAAGAATAATTATTTTGTGACAGGTAAAAATTATACGAAATTCACATTTGTGCTCACAAATAAAGTTTTATTTGAACATAGCCACACACCTTCATTTAGGTCTGTCTACTGCTGCTTTCCCACTACAATGATGAGATTAATTGGTTGTGACAAAAAACATACGTCTTCTACAGAAAATGCCTTTGACCCCTATTTTAAGGCAAACGATGCCAGTAGATTGTTCTTTTCTTATCAGGCTTAGTGGCCCAAGAGCTGACTCTGGTGTGAGGATTAGACTGGAGCAGCTGGGTGATTTGAATTGTTAGGAAAAGCCCCAGGCTTAAGAGAAAGGGGTTCATGGGACCAGCATTCAGGGTCTTCTCTTCCTGCCTTTGTTTACATCCCAGCAGCCAGAAATTTCTACATTTCACTTTTAGTCCTCTGGGGCATCTCTTGATTTTATTTTTTCTCATTCTAACTTCATGAAAATTAAGTCAAAAGGTAAATCTATGTATTTTCTAGCAGAATATTTGTGTTTGTTTAAGAGTAGGAAAATAAGAGTGTGTCAACCCCTCTGATGAGCGGAGGTCATCCGTCACACTCCTGTTACAGTAAAAGTCCATTAGTGCTGGGGTAAGGATGCAGGGCAAGACTGCATCATCTTCTAGGTGCCTTCAGTCACTTACCCCTGACCTGTGGAAAAGTTGCTTTGAGGAAAGGGTGGAAGTTCATGGAGAAAGGTTATACTTACTTGCCCCAGTTGCGCAATTAGTAGGGCACAATTCTGAGATTAAGGAAGAATTATAAGAAATAGACAGACTTCCGTAGTATGTCTAAGACCCCCCCCCAAAAAAAGCAATGATGGAGTAACTGATCACAAAAGTCATAAGAAAGAGAAATGTCAAAAGATCATAACATGCATACAGCAGCAACTTTAAGAGAACTCAGAGAATGGGAGATACAATCTTTCGGATATAGGGTTAAGATTTATTTCAGACAAGGTTCACGGGATTTATTTTGTTGTTGTTGTTGTTGTTTGAGTGTTTTTAATTTTGAAACATGAGTTGTTTCCCAGTTCTTTATGCTGTTCATTCACAAAGATACGAAATGAAAGAGGGGGAAGGAAATGTGTTGCACAGCATGCATTCTTGAGTGGTAAAGTGCTCATAATAGGGCTTATTCGTAAGTATGTCTAGTGGCAATCATTGTGGTCTGATATGGATCCTCTTGTAATCTGTTCAATGGCAAGAGCTCATATGGATTCTTTTCTAAAAATCTAAGAGGTTCTTAAAAAGTGACAATGAATATCGTACGACCGATCAAGTATTCACTAACTGTTCAGTCACTTGAGTTCTTTTGTTGCTATTGAATAAAATACTTCACTTTTTTATGCTCTACCCATTGGTCAGTTATAAGTATTTAAAGACCTTGTCACAATTTATAGACTTTCTTTAAAGTTTCTTGATATGCAGTAGAAGAAAAATGATTCAGCTCTCAACTATCCAGCATTTTACTTGATTTTGTCATATTGACAGCAAAGGGCTCACTCTGAAGCAAACATAAACTGAAAACTGTCTTGTTAACATATATCTAAAGCTTAAAAGAAGAGCTCACAATGGATTTTTTTTGAATGGGCTACATCTGCTGTTTTACTAACAGTATGGTTATATTTACCCTCATTAATAGTTTAGTGAGGCATGAGGCATTACAGACTTTTAGCCAACGGAACTAAAAATTGATAAAAATTAAAAGGTGAGTATTCAAAATACCCAAGACAAAGCCTTTTAAATTAGTATGTACTTGTCATCTATTTCACAGCTAGTGTCTTCATTCCGTGAAGGATAAGCTTACTTCATAAGCATAAATAAAAGTAGAGAATTTCTTGTGTGAAAATAGGTAAAGGAAATTTCTAATATTTTAAGGATGGACACATTTATAAAAATAAGCATAAATATATTCCCTTATTTTACATTTAACTTGATATTTGAGACATTTATGTAACATGTATACATGTTATTAATAATAATATAGTGAATTCCCAAGAACTTTTTGCCAAGTCCCTCCCCCCAAAAAATTACCAAGTAATTGTCTTCTACCTGTATATTCTTCCCATATCACTCTTTACCTCTGCCACAGGATGATAAGATGATATCATCCCAAATTATGTATTTATTATACCTGTAATTCTTGTAAGTTTATAATATGTAAGTGCATACCTAATAGTATAATATGATTTCACTTCTGATCTCTATTAAAATATATCTTACCATAGGTAGTCTTCTGGCAATTGCTTTGATCAGTCAATGCTAGTCTAAGATTTATTCACATTGCTTCAAGTAGTTTTAGTTTATTTGTAGTTTTCACTTCTGTAAAATTGCCTATTGTAGGCCGGGCGGAGTGGCTCAAGCCTGTAATCCCAGCACTTTGGGAGGCCGAGACGGGTGGATCACGAGGTCAGGAGATCAAGACCATCCTGGCTAACACGGTGAAACCCCGTCTCTACTAAAAAATACAAAAAAGGCCGGGCGCGGTGGCTCAAGCCTGTAATCCCAGCACTTCGGGAGGCCGAGACGGGCGGATCACGAGGTCAGGAGATCGAGACCATCCTGGCTAACACGGTGAAACCCCGTCTCTATTAAGAAATACAAAAAACTAGCCGGGCGAGGTGGCAGGCGCCTGTAGTCCCAGCTACTCGGGAGGCTGAGGCCGGAGAATGGCGTAAACCCGGGAGGCGGAGCTTGCAGTG